>NC_142811.1:555124-815124 GCF_049724085.1 Artemia sp. Qi Xiang Cuo
ACACACACACACACACACACACACACACACACAAACTTACACACACACAAACTTACACACACACACACACACACACACAAAACTTACACATGCACACGAAAACTTACATGCACACAAAAACTTACATGCACACAAAAACTTACACACACACACACACACACAAAACATAAAAAAAAAAACACACACAAAAAAACACACACACACACGCAAAAAATTACACACACACACAAAAACTTACACACACAAACATAAAAAAAAAAAAACAAAATAAAACAAAAAAACTCACACGCAAATTAACAAAAAATTACACACACACACACACAAAACTTACACACACACACACACGAAAACAAACACACACACGCCAAAACTTACACACACAAAAAACTTACACACACACACACACACACACACAAACTTACACACACACACACACAAGACACACACACACACAAAAACTTACACACACACACACACACACACACACACACACACACACAAAAACTTACATCACACACACAATGAACTTAGACACACAAAAACTTACACACACACACACACAAAACTTACACACACACACACACACACACACATACGCACACACACAAAAACTTACACACACACACACACACACAAACTTACACATGCACACGAAATCTTACATGCACACAAAAACTTACATTAACACAAAAAATTACACACAAACACACACACAAACTCACACACACACACACACACGAAAACTTACACACACACACACACATACACACACATACACACACACAAAAACTTACACATGACACACACACACAAATTCACACACACACACACACAGAAACTTACAAACACACATGCACACACAAAACTTACACACACACACGCACGAAAACTCACACACACACACACAAACTAACACACACACAAAAACTTACACACATACACACACACACACACACACAACACACACACACACACACAAAAACTTACACACACACACACAAACACACACAAACTCACAAACACACACACAAAACTTACACCCACACACAAAAGCTGAGACACACAAAACTTACACACACACACAAAAACTTACACCCACACGCAAAAACTTACATTCACACAAAAACAAACATGCACAAAAAAACTTACAAACACACAAAAACTTACACACACAAAAAAAAAAAAACACACACACAAAAACTAACACACACACACACACAAACACACACACACACACACACACACACAAAAAACTTACATATTCACACTAAAACTTACATGCACACAAAAACTTACACACACACACACACACATTAAAACTTATACACACACGTAAAAACTTACACACACAAAATATAAGACACACAAAAACTTACACACACACACACACAAAAACTTACACACGCACGCAAAAACTTACATGCACACAAAAACTTACATGCACAAAAAAACTTACACACACAAAAACTTGCATACACGCACAAAAACTTACACACACACACAAAAACTTACACACACACACACACGAAAACTTACGCACACACACGAAAACTTACACACACACGCCAAAACTTACACACACACACACAAAAACACACACTTACCATATCACAGTTACATTGTCTTAATTTTTCAAATTTCATTTGAATTTCTGTCGTGAAATGCAAGAGTTGGAATATTTCAGTAGTGACTTGTTGTGCTTTACCTTCTCACAGTTACATTCTCTTGATTTTTCGAAGTTCATGAAATGCAAGAGTTGGAAAATTGGGGTCGTACGCGCGCGTACGTAGGCTAACCTAGCCTAACCTAACTTAACCTAACCTAATTTAATCTAACCTAACCTAACCTAATCATACACCTAACTTTTTGCCTGTCTCTCACCTAACCTAAGCTAACCTAAGTGAAGCGTACATGGGCTAACCTAACCCAACTTAACCTAACCTAACTTAATCTAGCCTAACTTAACCATACTCACCGGAAAAGGTTATGATAACTTATGATGAGACCGCATTATAAGTTAACCTACCCTAACTTAAACAGTTAATTTCCATCAATCAGACTGGTAGACTGAGACCCCAAAATTGACCTAGTGTATTTCCACCATTCCGGCTGGTGGACTAAAACCCTAAGTTTCCAAGTCTTGCATTTCATGAACTTCGAAAAATCAAGAGAATGTAACTGTGAGAAGGTAAAGCACAACAAGTCACTACTGAAATATTCCAACTCTTGCATTTCACGACAGAAATTCAAATGAAATTTGAAAAATTAAGACCATGTAACTGTGATATGGTAAGTGTGTAAGTTTTTGTGTGTGTGTGTAAGTTTTGGCTTGTGTGTGTGTAAGTTTTCGTGTGTGTGTGTAAGTTTTTGTGTGTGTGTGTGTAAGTTTTTGTGTGTGTATGTAAGTTTTTGTGTGTGTGTGAAATTTTTTGTGTGTGTAAGTTTTTGTGTGAATGTAAGTTTTTGTGTGAATGTAAGTTTTTGCGTGTGGGTGTACTTTTTTGTGTGTGTGTGTGTGTAAGTTTTTGTGTGTCTAAGATTTTGTGTGTGTAAGTTTTGACGTGTGTGTGTTAGTTTTAATGTGTGTGTGTGTGTGTGTGTAATTTTCTGTGTGCATGTAAGTTTTAGTGTGCATGTGTAAGTTTTTTTTTGTGTGTGTGTGTGTGTGTGTGTGTGTGTGTGTGTATGTTTGTGTGTGCGTTTAAGTTTTTGTGTGTGTGTGTGTGTAAGTTTTTGTGTGTGTGTGTGTATGTTTTTGTGTGTGTGTAAGTTTTTGTGTGCATTTAAGTTTTTGTGTGAATGTAAGTTTTTGAGTGTGGGTGTAAGTTTTTGTGTGTGTGTGTAAGTTGTGTGTGTCTTAGCTTTTGTTTGTTGGTGTATGTTTTTGCGTGTGTTTGTTAGTTTGTGTGTGTTTGTGTGTGTGTGTGTAGGTTTTTGTGTATGTTTGTGTAACTTTGTGTGTGTGTGTGTGTGTGTGTGTGTATTTTTGTTATTATTTGTGTGTGTGTATTTTGTTTCGTTTTTGGTGTTTTGGTCTGTCTTGTTTTCTTATTTTGTGTTGTTGAAGGTGAGAGTGTATGTTTTTGTGTGTGTGTGTGTGTGAATGTTTTGTTTTTTCTTATTTTTGTTTGTGTGTGTGTGTGTGTGTGTATTTTTGCGTGTTATTTTTTTTTATAGTGTGTTATTGTTTGTGTTTTTTTTTTGTTTGTGTTTGTTTATTTTGTTGTGTTCATTTAAGTTTTTGTGTGAATTTAAGTTTTAGTTTGGATGTGTTAGTTTTTTTGTGTGTGTGTGTGTGTGTAAGTTTTTGTGTGTGAGTTAGTTTTGGTGTGTGTGTGTAATTTTGTTTATGTGTGTGTTTTAGATTTTTTTTATTTTATGTTGATTTTTTATATAATTGGTTTGTGTTTGTTTTTATGTGTGCGTGTGTGTGTGTGTAAGTTTTTGTGTGTGTAAGTTTTGTGTTTGTCTTTGGGTGTTTTTTTGTGTGTGTGTGTGTGTGTGTGTGTCTTATTTTGTTTGTTTGTAATTTTTGTGTTGTGTGTGTAAGTTTTCGTGTGTGTGTGTGTGTAATTTTTTTGTGTGTGTGTGTGTGTGTAAGTTTTTGTGCATGTGTGTGTGAGTTTTTTTTGTGTTCATGTGTATGTTTTTGTGTATGTGTGTGTGTGTAAGTTTTTGTGTGTGTGTGTAAGTTTTGGCGTGTGTGTTTAAGTTTTAGTGTGTGTGTGTGTGATTTTGTTTGTTTTGTGTGTGTGTGTGTGTGTGTAAGTTTTTTTGTGGATGTAAGTTTTTGTGTTCTTGTAAGTGTTCGTGTGAATGTGTTTTTTTTTGTGTGTATGTTTTTGATTGTGTATTTGTTTGTGTTTGTTTTTGTGTTTGTGTGTGTGTATTTGTCGGAGTGTGTGTTTAATTTTTATTGTGTTTGTGTTTGTTATTTTTCGTGTGAATGTGTAAGTTTTTGTGTGTGTAAGTTTTGGAGTGTGTGTGTAAGTTTTCGTGCGTGTGTGTGTGAGTTTTTTGTGTTCATGTGTTAGTTTTTGTGTTTGTGTGTTGTGTGTGTGTGTTAGTGTGTGGGTGTGTGTTTTTTTTTGCGTGTGTGTGTATGTTTTTGTGTGTGTGTGTGTGTGTGTGTGTAAGTTTTTGTGTGAATGTTAGTTTTTGTGTTCATGTAAGTTTTCGTGTGAATGTGTAAGTTTTTTTGTTTGTGTGTGTGTAAGTTTTTGTGTGTGTGTGTGTGTAAGTTTTTGGGTGTGTGTGTCAGTTTTGGAGTGTGTGTGTAAGTTTTCATGCGTGTGTGTGTGTGTAAGCTTTTGTGTGTGTGTGTGTAAGTTTTTGTGCGTGTGTGTAAGTTTTTGTGTGTGTGTAAGTTTTTGTGTGCATGTATGTTTTTGTGTGCATTTAAGTTTTTGTGTGTTGGTCTAAGTTTTTGTGTGTGTGTGTGTGTAAGTTTTTGTGTGTGTAAGCTTTTGTGTGTGGATTTAAGTTTTTTGTGTGCATGTGTTAGTTTTTGTGTGTGTGTGTGTGTGTGTGTGTGTAAGTTTTTGTGTGTGTGTAAGTTTTTGTGTGTGTGTAAGTTTTGTGTGTGTTTGTGTGTTAGTTTTTGTGTGTGTGTGTAAGTTTTTGTGTGCAAGTAAGTTTTTGTGTGCATGTAATTTTGTGAGTGTGGGTGTAAGTTTTTGTGTGTGCGTGTAAGTTTTTGTGTGTCTAAGCTTTTGTGTGTGGGTGTAAGTTTTGTGTGTGTGTGTGTGTAAGTTTTTGTGTGTTTGTTTTTGTGTGTGTAATTATTTGTTTGTGTAAGTTTTGTGTGTGTGTGTGTGTGAAAGTTTGTATGTGTGTGTGTATGTGTAAGTTTTTGTGTGCATTTAAGTTTTGACGTGTGTGTTTAATTTTTTGTGTGTGTGCGTGTGTGTGTGTAATTTTTTGTGTGTCTAAGATTTTGTGTGTGTAAGTTTTTACGTGTGTGTGAGTAAGTTTTCGTGTGTGTGTGTGTAAGTTTTTGTGTGATTGTGTGTTTTCGTGTGATTGTGTAAGTTTGTGTGTGTGTGTGTGTGTGTGTGTGTAATTGTGTTTGTGTGCGTATGTTTTTGTGTGTGTGTGTGTAATTTTTTGTGTGTGTGTGTTATTTTTTGTGAGTTTGTGTAAGTTTGTGTGTGCATGTAAGTTTTTGCGTGTGGGTGTAAGTTTTTGTGTGTGCGTGTAAGTTTTTGTGTGTCTAAGCTTTTGTGTGTGTGTGTAAGTTTTTGTGTACCTAAGCTTTTGTGTGTGGATGTAAGTTTTTTGTGTGTGTGTGTGTTTTTTTTTGTGGGTGTGTTAGTTTTTGTGTGCATGTAAGTTTTTGTGTGAATGTAAGTTTTTGCGTGTGGGTGTATGTTTTTGTGTGTGTGTGTAAGTTTTTGTGTGTGTAAGTTTTGGCTTGTGTGTGTAAGTTTGTGTGTGTGTGTGTTTTTTTTTGTGTTTTTTTGTGTGTGTGTCTGTGTTTGTGTGTTTATGTGTGTTTGTGTGTGTTTGTGTTTGTGTGTCTATGTTTGTGTGTGTGTATGTTTTTGCGTGTGTGTGTAAGTTTTCGTGTGTGTGTGTGTGTAAGTTTTCGTGTGAATGTGTGTGTGAGTTTTTTTTGTTCTTGTGTAAGTTTTTGTGTTTGTGTGTGTGTGTTAGTTTTTGTGTGTGTTTTTTAGTTTTGGCGTGTGTGTGTGTGTGTTCGTGTGTGTGTGTGTGTGGGTTTTTTAGTTTTGTGTTTTTGTTTGTGTTTGTGTATGTGTGTGTGTGCTTGTAAGTTTTTGTGTGAATGTTAGTTTTAGTGTGAATGTGTAAGTTTTTGTGTGTGTGTGTGTGTGTGTGTGTAAGTTTGTGTTTGTGTGTATGTTTGTGTGTGTGTGTGTGTGTGTGTGTTAGTTTTGGCGTGTGTGTTTAAGTTTTGTTGTGTGTGTGTGTAAGTTTTAGTGTGCATGTGTAAGTTTTTGTGTGTGTAAGTTTTGGCGTGTGTGTGTAAGTTTTCGTGTGTGTGTGTGTGTGTAAGTTTTGTGAGTGTGTGTGTGTGTGTGTGTGTAAGTTTTTGTGAGTGTGTGTGTGAGTTTTTTGTGTTCATGTGTTAGTTTTTGTGTGTGTGTGTGTAAGTTTGTTTGTGAGTGTGTAAGTTTTGGCGTGTGTGTGAGAGTTTTTTTGTGTTTGTGTGTGTAAGTTTTTTGTGTGTGTGTGTAAATTTTTGTGTGCATGTAAGTTCTTGTGTGAATTTTAGTTTTCGTGTGATTGTGTAAGTTTTTGTGTGTGTGTGTGTGTGTGTGTGTGTGTAAGTTTTTGTTTGTTTATTTTTTTTCGTGTGTGTGTTTGTTTTCGTGTTTGTGTGAGTTTGTGAGTTTTGTGTGTGTGTGTGTGTGTGATATTTTTTGTGAGCTGGTGTGTGTGTTTTTTGTGTTCTTGTTTTTTTTTGTGTGTGTGTGTGTGTGTGTGTATGTTTTTGTGTTCGTTTAATTTTTTTCGAGTGTGTGTTTATTATTTTGTGTGTTTGTGTGTGTAAGTTTTGTGTGTGTGTGTGTGTGTGTGTGTAATTTTTTGTGTGCATTTAAGTTTTTGTGTGAATTTAAGTTTTCGTGTGTGTAATTTTTTGATTGTGTGTGTAAGTTTTCGTGTGTGTGTGTGTGTTATTGTTGTGTGTGTGTGTGTGTGTGTGTGTGTATTTTTGTGTGTGTGTGAGTTTTTTTGTGTTATTTTTTTAGTTTTTGTGTGTGTGTGTGTTTGTGTAATTTTTGTGTGTGTGTAATTTTTGGTGTGTGTGTGTGAGTTTTTGTGTGTGTGTGTGTGTGTGTAAGTTTTGTGTGTGTGTGTGTGTGTGTGTAAGTTTTTGTGTGCATGTAATTTTTTGTCTGCATGTAATTTTTCGTGTGAATGTGTAAGTTTTTGTGTTTGTGTGTTTGTGTAAGTTTTTGTGTGTGTGTGTGTAAGTTTTGGCGTGTGTGTGTAAGTTTTCTTGTGTGTGTATGTTTTGGTGTGTGTGTGTGAGTTTTTGTGTGTGTGTGTAAGTTTGTGTGTGTGTGTACGTTTTTGTGTGCATTTATGGTGACCGGGGGGAGGACCTTTGGGGCCCAGGGAGGGCGTTTGGGGATCCGGAGGCCCTTGAGGATTGAGTGGTCTTTTGGGAGTCCGGGGGACCTTTGTGGACCGGGGGGAGGGCCCTTGGGAGCCCGGTGGTCTTTTGGGAGCCCTGTGGGCCTTTGGAGGTCCGGGGGGCCAGTTGGGAGCCTGGGGGACCTTTGGGGACCGAGGGAGGGCCTTTGGGACCCCGTTGGGCCTTTGGGAGCTCGAGGGGGCGGGGGGGGCCGGGGGTCGCGCGGGGGGGCCCCAGGGAGGTGTGGGGGGGGTCGGGGGGCCCGTGGGGGACCGGGGAGGGCCTTGGGGGCTCGGGTAGGACCTTTTGGGGGTCTGGGGGCCCTTTGGGACCCCGTTGGTCCTTTGGGAGCTCGATGGGCCTTTGGGGGGCCCGGGGGTGGCCTTTGGAGGTCTGGGTGGGCCTTGGGGGGCGCGGGTGGCCCTTTGGGCGCTTGGGGGACCTTTGCGTCCCGGGGGCTGCCTTCGGGGTGGGGGTCGGGGGAGGGGAACCCTTTGGGGTTGGGGTAGAGGACCTCGAAACACTGTTCAAATGGAACTTGTGTATTATAACGACCACACCCAAAACCTCTTCCAAAATCGTTTCAAAAATCATCTCTTAAATGTCTCTATCTGTTTCGCCGAAATCATTCCATAACCTGTCTAAAACAGTTTCGCCCAAATGATCCCTAAACGGAATTTCAGCGTGTTCCTTTTGTTTGGCATCCCTGTGCTTTCACATTTGAAATTACAAAGAAACCTTTTCGCGCGCGAAGATCAAAACATCTGCCCCGGAAACGATTCTCTTGTTAGAACTCCAAATTAACTCCCCTTTCGTGAATCAATTCTCTATAGAACAACAAATTAATTCCCCTTTTGTGTCAATCAATCAATCATGACATCATGTGTGATCTAACTGTTTCTCGGTGACAATTCTCTTTGGAAATGCAAGGACATTAATTAACTTGACGTCATCTGTCAGACATTAATTAACTGTTTCCTGGAACCTCATAACATCTGGCTCGAATAACAATAACAAATACTATTTCCGGATCATAACATCTAACCACGTGTTCTCCCTAATGACTCTATTCAAAACAACAACAACATTGACCTTGACATTTTGCCTCGAACAACAACAATAACATTGACCTTGACATTCGTTGAGAGCGTGCCAAAAACACACCTGGAGAAAGAGGTCATTGACCGATTACGCAATCATTCTCCCTAATGACTCTATGCCCTTATTTGGTGTACTGACAGCATTAAACTAAATTGTAGATGGCAGCAGGGGTGACTCGTGGGAGTCGGACCCCCATCTCTACTAGGAATGACGTTAAAACTTAAAACTAACAGAAATTATTCCGTATATGAAAGAGGCTGTCCCCTCCTCAACGCCTCGTTCTTTACGCTAAAGTTTTTCATTGTTTAAAAAAATAGAGTTGTGAGAAAGTCAAACTTTAGCGAAACGAGCGAGGCGTTGAGGAGGGGACAGCCCCTTTCATATACGGAATAATTTCTTTTCGTTTTAAGTTTTAACGTCGTTCCTTACTTTCAGTTAAGAAAACTCGTTTTTTTTTTATTTAATTTTTTAACATTTTTGAATTATTTCTGGTTTTGATATTGGCTCACCGTGAATGAATAATTAAAACAACATTTGCATACTAATTTTACTTTTATTTGGTTAAATGGTTTTCTCAAAACCTGTTTAATTTTATTTACGAAAGTTTTAATTAGTAATAAATATACGTAACTTACGAATTAACTTGCGTAACGAACTTCTACATTCATATATTTTTAATACGTATATTAGAGGGTTCGCCCCCTAGTCAATACCATGCTCTTTAAGCTTAAGTTCGAATTTTGTTCCAATTCTTTAAAAATGACCCCTTAATCACAAATGCCGTTAATTAGAATAAATAGCTCTTATGAAAGTACTTAATAATTTTGCCTTAAAGAGCGAGGTATTGACTAGGGGTTGAACCCAATCATATACATAATGTTTTCTGTCTTTTTAAGTTTTGATGTTGCTCCTTACATTCAGTTGAAAAACTTTTTTTTTTATATATAATTTCTGATCTTTTTTTAAATAATGCTGGGAAATCCGGCACCCCCTTCATAGCAATGTACCTTCCCCCACAAAAACATCCTTCATGGAAAGATCCTCCCACATAACCCCCAACCCCCGCCCCACCCCCCACTACCAGAAAAAATCCCCCTGAAAACGTCTGTATATTTTCCAATAACCAATACTATATTTTAACATTGGGTATATTTTACGGATAGCCATTACCTACTAGAATATCTGCTTATGTATTCTGGTGATGCTAACTTTAATTAATTATTAGGTGAAGCTGATAATTCTAGTAGGTAATGGCTATACGGAAAATATGATTTCTCAAATAATTGAAAAAAGGAAAGACAAAGTTGATGGAACCAGAAATATTAGAAGATGGGTCAAATCAAGAAACAAATTACATAACTTTGCCTATTATCCCAATATTGTCACAAAAATTAAAAAGAGAATTTAAAAAAAATAATATAAAAACAGCATTTAAATCAGGACAAACTATAAGCTTTTTGCTAAATTATGGAAAAGACAAGGTACCGAGAAATATGCAAAAGGGAGTGTACAAAATTCCATACTCTTGCGGTACATTTTATGTGGGAAGAACACAACAGATTTTAGAAAATAGGCTCCAGCAACACAAGAATGCCATAGATTGCTCTCTAAAACTAAATAAAACACCGGAAACGTTTGAGTCAGCTGTTGCAGAGCATGTTTATAATTTTCCTCATCACAGTATTTTATTTGATCAAACAAAAATAGTAGATATGTCTATAGGACTTTTACAAAGCTTCAGGAAAATTATAGAAATAAAACAAATAATATATGAGGGTATTAATATCAACAGAGATGAAGGGGATTTTAGGATCGATTCAATTTATAATAGTTTAATTAAGAAGCAGGTAATATTTTCAACCAATACTGATTTTAATACTAGTTCTGAAACGAAAGATGACCTTGCAAACAAAGGTCAGAATGGGTTAAATGCTGGGAAAAGTAAATGAGCTGCAGCTAAGGTTGCAAGCAAACGAATCCATTCAATTTATAATTTAAACATTGGTTGATGAACTTGTGAGATTTAATTAGGGGTTATGGGCCGGGGGTTAGCTGACCTTTATTGTTTTGGTTTAAGTATAAATATATTCTTCATATTTTATAGATTTCCATTTATATACTGTGAGGAGGCGTGTTTGAATCAATATAGACATTTGATTTTGTTTATACGCCAGTGAATGGAAGTGTTTATTTAATATGTGAGTTTTGTTTCCTGTTTATTTATATTTTTTCTTTTGTTGTTTTTTTTTTTGTGTTTTTTTTTGTTTATTTTGATTTAAGTTAAGGTTTTTAAAAAGAAAATTTTTTGTTTAATTTTTTTTCTTTTCTTTTTTTCCCGTTGAGAAAGTCACCCAAACGTGGGGCCGAAATATTTCGAGTATGTCTGTTTCAATAAGTGTTTATTTTATTGTATTCGCTGTTTTAAAAAATTATAACCCGTTTTTCTTGCTAAATTTGGCGTTAGGAGAAATGCAGCGCGGTGTAAGAAATCATTTAAAACTTTAAACTAGTAAACTGAAACTCATTCACTAACACAATGCAATTTGGCTAACTTCGATGGCATGTTAACAGTCCTTTCTGGAGCAGCAGTCCATGAAAATCTGCAGACCAGCAATCCATCAGATTGTCAAGGCAAGCAATAAATCTTTTCAAAATAATCCTAGAGTTCAAATTTCTCCATACTGTGTCTTGTTCTTTTTTTATATGTAGATTGATAGGGCCTTTTATTAAATTACCTGAAGACTTTTATTATATTGCCTGAACCATCTCCATGACTCTCGTAAATCTGCGGAAACACACAATGGCGGATCCTGGGGGGGGGCGCCTCCCTAGCGTAGTCTAAAGTAGTGTAATTTACTTAATTAACTCAAGTTTGCGTTAATTTAACTTGGTCCTAACGCAGGTTTATCGGATCAACCTATTTTGCCCCCCCCCCCTAAAAAAAATCGGATCAATCTATTTCCCCCCCCCCCTCCTAAAAAGCCCTGGAAACACATGTGCTAAAAACAAAAACTCTTCATTCTATTTTTTAGAGCTGTGTGAATTTGAAATTAAATTGAACTGCCACCGGAAATCCGACAGTGCCACTTGTTACAAAAAAATGTTTATGTCACCACAAAGTTTTTTCCAATGGATTTGATAACAATACATGTTTATTGTCCACTCAATTCTTTTATTACGGTTGTTTATATTGTAATTATAGTCATTGTCATTAGTATGTTATTATGTATGTTTATAATAAATATAATATTGTAATCACTATTTAATGTGATTTGTTTTGTATTATTCATTTTATGTTTGTAGTTACTGTTGCTCTGTTGCAACAGTTGCTCTAACTGTTGCTCACAATTGCTTTCATTGTTGCTCAGGTTGGAGTGATGGTGGCTGACGACTTCAATGTACAAGTTTTGAAGTGTTTGCCTAGCATAAGTTATTATTCAGCAGTTACATTTCTAAAGAAATTTCTGTTTTTCAAACAGTTCGTGGTAACGAACTGTAAGTAAGGAGCGACCCGGCTCAATGGTAACCGAAACTCTAGAAAACGGTATTTTGATACAAATATATACATCAAAAGAATCAGATTTTAATGCTGATTTCAAATATATAAGTTTCATCAAGTTTAATTCTACACATCAAAAGTTAGGCGCCTGAGAAAATTTGGCTGATTTTCGAAAAAAGGAGGAAAGACGCCCTAAAAGTTATAGAACCTTAATGAAACTCACATCATCATATTCAGCGTATCAGAGAACCCTACTGTAGAGGTTTCAAGCTTCCATCTACAAAAATGTGGAATTTTGCATTTTTTGCCAGAAGAAAGATCACGGGTGGGTGTTTTTTTTTTTTTTTTTTTTTTTTTCCCAGGGGTGATCGTATAGACCCAGTTGTCCTAGAATATCGTGGGAGGGCTCATTAGAATGGAAATTAAAAGTTCTAGTGCCCTTTTTAAGTGACCAAAAAAAATGGAGGGCAACTAGGCCCCCTCCCACGCTCATTTTTTTCCCAAAGTCACCTGATCAAAATTTTGAGATAGCCATTTTGTTCAGCATGTTCGAAAATATAATAAGTATGTCTTTTAGGATTACTTAATTCCCCGACATTCCCGGGGGGAGGGCTGAAAGTTATGAATTTTACCCAATGTTAACATATAGCATTGGTTATTTGGAAGTATACAGACGTTTCAGGGGAGATTTTTCCTGGTAGTGGGGGAAGGGGGTGGGTCGGGGCTTTTGTGGGAGGATCTTTCCATTAAGGAAGTTTTCAGGGGGGAAGGGACATTGCTATGAAGGGGACGCCGGGCTTTCCAGCATTATTTAAAAAAAGATCATAAATTTAATATAAAAAAACAAGTATTTCAACTGCAATAGCAGCAACATCGAAACTTCAAACGAACAGAAAATATTACATATATGATTGGGTTCACCCCCTAGTCAATACCTCGCTCTTTAAGCCAAAGATTTTTTATTAATTTCATAAGATCTATTTATTCTAATTAACGGCCTTTGTGATTAAGCGGTCATTTTTAAAGAATTGGAAAAAAATTCGAACTTTCGCTTAAAGAGCAAGGTATTGACTAGAGGGCAAATCCCCTAATAAACAAATTAAAAATATATGAATATAGAAGTTCGTTACGTAAGTTAATTCGTAAGTTACGTATATTTATTACTAATAAAAACGTTCGTAAATAAAATTACACAAGTTTCGAGAAAGCCATTTAACTAAATATAAGTAAATTAATATGAAAATTTTGTTTTAATTATTCATGTACGGTGAGCCAAGATCAAAACCTGCATTTATTCAAAAACGTTCAAAAATTAAATAAAAAAAACAAGTTTTTCTAACTGAAAGTAAGGAGCGACAATAAAACTTAAAACGAACAGAAATTATTCCGTATATGAAAGGGACTGTCCCCTCCTCAACGCCTCGCTCTTTACGCTAAAGTTTGACTCTGTCTCACAACTTTATTTTTTAAAACAATAAAAAACTTTAGCGTAAAGAGCGAGGCGTTGAGGAGGGGACAGTCCCTTTCATATACGGAATAATTTCTGTTCGTTTTAAGTTTTAATGTCGCTCCTTACTTTCAGTTTAAAAAACTTGTTTTTTTTTATTTAATAAATAAAAGAGACGTGTTTTCTTTTTCTTTTTACTGAAATAAAATACATCCTAAGACCACACTGGCAATACATGACGTGTGAAACAAAGAAAAAAAGGAAAAGAAGGAAAAGAAAAGAAAATATAATAAATTTGGAATAGTTCTGTGTTAGTTCTAAATTGTACCCCCTACTCCCTCGCCACCAGCAACACGTCTTTTCAAATTTCTTTTATTTATACTCATCTTTCTTTGGTTTTGTTCATGTTTTTACTGTTGATTTAATTCGACAAATGAGGATCAGTTGATCCCCAAAGAGGCCAAACACAATCTTAGCAAGACATACTTACGCTGTAGTCAGAGCTTTCTTCTGTTATGGTTGCATCAAAGTTTTCAAAGAACTTGGGAGTTGTCCTTTTTCTACTGGATATTGTTCTACTCCTTGGGCTTAAATTCAATGTCTCAGTTTCTTTTTCTTCTTCAAACTTACTGCTACCCAACTGCTTATCTGTTTCCAAATCTTTTTCATTTTCTATTTTTTCACTATCAGTACTTTCATCCTGAAATATTTGCATAGTTATGATGTTATGACTCAGGAAATCATCTGGTAATGACAAGGTATCTGACCTTTGACTCTTACTAGCAAAACTTATTGCTTCCTTTATATCCTGATCATTAGCAATTTCGGCTTCTTCTTTTCCATGGGTATTTCTTAACAGAAAACGCGCTCTCAGCTCCATCACAGCTTGATTCAAAAGAAATTCTAGTCTCTGAATATTGGATGCCAGTTCATAGCAAGTCATACATAAACACTCATTTTCGGGAACAGTGAAGCTGAAGTTTTGTTCATTGCTATCTGTTCTACCATTGTTCTTTGCAGGTTCAACAAAGTGGCCACTATGGCAGTACTCACAAGGTGACTTACATACCACATCTGCATAACAAACTTGGCATATCTTAGTTTTCTCCATTAGGTTGATTTCATTCAAACAACTAATTAGCAATCTTATTTTGAGTTTTTAAATCTCAAAACAATCCTGAAAAAAAAAATGCAATTCAATTACAACATAAGTTTTTGGACACTTTTTTGGTAAATGCGCAACTACTATTTTACCCAAATAAAAAAAAAGAAAAAAAAGAGAAAAGAAACGTAAAAAGCAGACGTTTTCAAACAAAAGTAAAGGGTAAGATTAACAGTTAGCACTTTACTGAAAGTATTTTTGTATGCAAGAAATAATGAATGCCAATGGCCCTAATTTTGTTCAGGCAGGAGCTCCTACATTCAGCCCATGGAAATAGCCCTTGCTTCACTCAGTCTTGTTCTATTTCTAGTAATGATTAACAACTTTAGTCATGACGGTAGTTTTTGGTCATAGCTCATTTCGATTTTTGACTCCTTCTGTCAATCATGTGATTTTTAAGACAGCTACTAGCTAAGTTATGTTTTGGTTGTGTGTCATACAAAATTGAACACCAGAATTCAGAGCAACTTTTCGCTAGACTTTTACAGTGAGAGAAAGAGGCAATATCCAAACTCTTGTTTGTAGTGATTTTTGTTTGTTTCAAGCTTGATTGCATATTCAATTTAAGTTTCACTCGTTTTAAGATTTATTTATTAATTTACATTAATATCTATTGTATGTGTGTTTGCATTGATTATTTATTTAATTTATGTTTGTTTTAAGTTTCATTTATACTTCAATAGCAGAATATTTTTTTTCGTTTTAAGCTTGACTTTCATATTCAATCAAAGCATTACTCGCTTTAAGATCTATTTATTCATTTATATTATTACTTGTTGAATGTTTTTTGCTGTGATTGTTTTTTTAATTTCTGTTCGTTTTGGGTTTCATATATTCTTTAATAGTAATTTCTGGTCGTTTTGAGTTAGAACTTTAACAGGTATTTGTATCTGCTGAGCTTATATTTAAAATGGCCTTTACTTTTCTTTGAAAAATTTATTTTTCGGAAAGTTCTTTTTAACTAATTTTTTTTTTTTTTTTTATTGCAAAAAGTTTCAAGTTTTTAAAAATTCCATATTTCAAAATCAAACATTTTAAAAAAAACAAATGTTCATCAAAGTATCCAAACTGGTATCAAAGTGAAAAAATGGGTTTGTGTCAACCTTGGAGTTTTTATTATCTGGTGTTTGAACTATTTTTAACAAAATGGCTATGTCAAAACTTTTATTGGATGGGTTTGGGGAAAAAAGGGCATGGGAGAGACTCATTGCCCTTTGATCTCTTTTCACTCTTTAAAAGTGAACTAGAACTTTCTATTTTCAATAAAATGAGCACTCTCTGAAGTTTATCCAAGCATATTTTCTATAAGAACCATATATACCCCCAGAGTATAACTTACAACGCCTGTCCCCGGGCCCTGGGGGGTTGTGTCCGCCCCAGAGTTTTTTTTATTGGATGGGTTTATCCATCTGATATACCCAAAGGCATGGAAGAAGGGAGAAGCTAGTTGCCCTCCAATCTTTTTGTACTGTGAGAAAAGAACTAGAACTTTTAATTTCCATTCAAATGAGCCCTCTCTGAAGTTTATACAAGCATCCCTTTCATGCAAACCATATACGGCCCCATTACAAAGCTTAAACTGCCTCCCCCCCCCCCCCCGGGGGGGTGTGTTGACACCGGCGTTTTTATTATCTGACCATTGAACCATTTAAAAAAAATGGCTATCTCAAAATTTGTTATGGATGGGTTTGGGGAAAAAAGGGTGTGTGGGGTGGGGCTAGTTGCCTTCCGGTATCTTTTGTCTCTTAAAAAGTAAAATAAGACCTTCAATTTCAAATCAAATAAGCCCTCTCTGAAGTTTATACAAGCATCCCTTTCATATGAACCATATATGCCCCCAGGACAACACTTACAATGCCTACCCCCCTGGCCCTGGGGGGTTCTGTTGACACCGGAGTTTTTGTTATCTAATTTTTGAACAATTTCCAATAAACTGGCTATCTCAAAATTTGTAGCGGATGGCTTTGGGTAAAAAGGGCGTGGGGGGGGGCTAGTTGCCCTTAAATCTCTTGACTCTCTAAAAGAAGACTAGATCTTTCAATATCCAATCAAATGAGCCCTCTATAGAATTTATACGAGCATCCCTTTCATAAGAATCATACATGCCTTTAGGGCATAACTTAGAACGCCTTCCCCTGGGCCCTGTGGGGCTGTATTGACACCAGAATTTTTCTTATCCGACCTTTGAACTATTTTTAACACAATCTCTAACTCAAAATTCTCATCACATGGGTTTGGAAGAAGAAGGCATGGGGGGGGCGGGCGAGGGGCCCCTGGATCTCTTTTGGCTATTAAAAAGTGAACTCGAACTTTCAATTTCCAATCAAATGAGCCCTCTCTGAAGTTTAGGGGGTCTAGTTGCCCTCCAATCTCTTTTGACTCTCAAAAACTGAACTAGAACTTTCAATTCCCAATCAAATGAACCCTCTCTGAAGTTTTTATAAGCATCCCTTGCATAAGAGCCATATATTCCCCCAGGGCATAACTTGCAACGCCGGTCCTTAGGCCCTGGGGGGCTGTCTTCACCCTGGAGTTTTCGTTATATGGTCTTTGAATACTTTTAAAAAAAATGCTATCTCAAATTTCTTATTGGATGGGTTTGAGGAAAAAAGGGTGTGGAGGGGGGCTAGGTGCCCTCCAATCTGTTTTGACTCTTAAAAAGTGAACTAGAACTTCAATTTCCAATCGAATGAGCCCTCTTTAAAGTTTATACGAGCATCCCTTCCATAAGAACCATATATGCCCCCAGGACATAACTTAAAATGCCTGCCCTCATGCCCTGGGGGGGGGGTCAACACCAGAGTTTTTGTTATATGATCTATGAACTGTTTTTATTAAAATAGCTGTCTCAAAATTTTATTGGATGCATTTGGGAAAAAATGGCGTAAGGGGAGGGGGGGGGCTGGTTACCCTCCAATATACTTTGACGCTTAAATAGGGAATTAGAACTTTCAAATTCCAATCAAGTGAGCCCCCTCTGAAGTTTATATAAGCATTCCTTCCATGAGAACCATATATGCCCCCAGGGCATAACTTATAACCCTTGACCTGAAGACTGTGGGGGAAGTGTCCTTCTCAAAGATATACTTTCCAGAACTTTCAATATGTTGAACAAAATGGCTAGCTCATAATTTTGATTGGATGTGTTTGGGGAAATGGTGGGCGTGAGAGGGAGGTTAATTGCCTTCAAATTACTTTCAACTATTAAAAGGGCACTACCCCTTTGAATTTCCAATCAAATGAGTCCTTTTTGAAGTTTCTATGACAAAGATTTCTATAAAAACTTTATATGCCCCCAAGGCATAATTTACAACCCATGCCCTTAGGGCCGTGGGGGAGTGTCCTCCTCAAAAACATAATTTCTGTCTGGATATCAACTACGTAGAACAAAATATCTGTATGAAAATTTTGATTGGATGTGTTTGTGGAAATGGTGGGCGTGGAAGAGGTGTTTATTGCCTTTCAATCACTTTTGACCCTGAGAAAGAGCACCCTAACTCTCAATTTACATTTGAATAAACTCCCTTTGAAGTTTATACGACGACCCCTTCCATATGAAGTGCCTCTGGGAAAAAAATAATAATTAAATAAATAATAAAATATTGGAGCCATATGGCCTTTACTATAGGCAACACTATAGCGTTGCCTCTGACTGGTGTACTTGTAAATGAAATAAAGAGTGACAAAATTTACAATCACTAAACACATAAGAAATATATAATATAGGCTATTTATTTAGAGAAGGTTATAAAGGATAAGTTAGTTTAAAAAAAAAATTCAATGGAGACAAATGTCATACTTTGATTCAGGATGAAATTCTGGTTGTAAAGAGAAGTTTGTTTCTAAGCTATCAGAATACTCTTTTAATAAAGACGTTTACCAGGCTTACAATTGAATTTCCAAGTAAAGCAACTGTTGTATTTGGAGATGGATAAGCATTAAAAGGCACTAGGTTATACGTTCATCTAATTTGTAGCTCAAAAATGGAAAGATCCTTTACCTTTACCCCAAAACCTATGATGTATCACTATATTCAATAAACAGATAATAAACAGCCTACATATATATTAGGGCTAAATGTGCTAAAAAAAGGAGCTAAATAACACTGCTTTAGTTAAGGTAGGAAATGAGGTTAGCAGCTGGTTTTGTATTAAATTAGGAGTTAAGCAGGGTTGTGTTCTATCTGTCTTTATGTGGATCATTTTGATGGACTTTGTCTTAAGGATCACAGGAAAGACAATGAGAGACCACAGAATCAAATGGGGAGGAAAAATCTCTTGGACATAGATTATGTTGATATTTTAAGCATCCTAGATGAAACTGTGAGCAAACTAAATGAACTTTTAGAGGTTTTGCAAGTTCAGGGTGCTAGAAAAGGTTTGAAAATTACTGTTAATAAGACTAAGTCACAAAGGCTAGGAATAGCCTAAGTGAATATGAAAATGTGATGTTGGGTAACAAAAAGATTGATCAGGTGGGCAGCTTCACTTACCTTGGTAGTACTATTAGTAAAGACAGTGGGACCAGTGAAGATGTTAAAAGTAGAATAGTCTAGGCTCAAGGTACTTTTTCATAGTTAACAAAAGTTTGGAAGAATAAGAAGATAGGCATAAGTCTGAAAACAAAGATTAGAATATTAGAAGCTACAGTGATGACAGTGGTCAACTATGACTCTGAAGCAAGGGCACTCTAAGAAGTGAATGAAGATTTGTTAGATGTTTTCCAAAGAAATTGCCTATGGATTGTTCTGGGTACCTGACTGACTGTATTTCAAACAGTAGGCTGTATGAAATGTGGTTCAATTCCACTTTCTAGGGCTATAATGAAAAAAAGGTTGAGATGACTAGGGCACATTGTGCAGATGAAGGATGACAGATTGCCAAATATTGTCTTTTTCAGCCAACTGTCGAGGGCTAAATGGAAAGCAGGTCATCCTTGTCTGGGGTGGGAGAACATCATAAAGAAAGATAGATTTAAAAGAAATGGGGTAAAATTCTACTTTAGCTACTTTTGGCTATCTTGGGAAGGGGTTGGGTTAGGAAAATGAAACTTTCAGGGATGGGTCTATGGGCTAAAGTATGCCCTGGGAAGGTATTTTGAAGTACCTACCTCCACTCCTTCTCTCTCTAGAGGATCCTGACCTTTAAAAATCTGCGTGTTATAAAAGTGAAACCTTGCAAAATAGATCTTCTGCTTAAATGAAGTACAACAAAGTTGTTTTCAGCTTCACAACTTTTATCAATCCCAATTTATAAGGTTTTAAAGATATGCAAATATCTTATAGTTTTGGACAAGTGGACAACAGCCCTGGAAAGTGGCCTGAGTATTCTGGTGGCTCTGTTTCAAATTGAAAAGGCCTTTGACAAAGTCCCCCATAGCACCCTACTCTCACAACTTTGTACCAATGGTACAAGTGAGCAGATGATTTTGTGGATATCTTCCTTTCTACTTGACCATAGCCAGATTCTTAAAGTGGAAGACAGATGAACATCATAGGATTGCATATTAGTGCTTATAAAGGTGTTCCAAGCATGTACCTACACCTTAGCTAACGCTTCAGTAAATTTTTTTACATACGGCCAACTTCATGACATATCTCCTAAAGTCAAGACATCTCTCAAAACTTTGAGATATGTCATGTCAACCTAGCGTGCCGAACATGTTATACCCTCAACAGGGTCTTCTAGGCTCAAGGCTCTAGGCAGGCATGCCTTTCCAAAAACTAACCTGGCAAGTATGTGTCCAATAAGAGAGTCATTCATACTCCTGCCATTTACCCGTGCCCGAGCCATTTAAACATTTGCCTCTCAATTACTTGGACTATCTGTCTTGGCTTTTCTCTGTCTACAATTACCCAGCCCAGTCTTGATGCAACCTATTGCCCAAAATACTTGATAAATTCAATTCAAAGGAATAAAGGGACAAAAGGAATGAAAAATAATACGGCCCCAGGTACTGATAGTGTGGCAAATGAGTTTATTAAATATGGTGGTTAAGAGGTTAGAGATTGGTTACTGAATATTATGACTAAAAATTTTTGAAAAAGCAAAGGGACCTAGCGATTTTAGGAAAACTCTAATTAAACCCCTCAATAAGAGAGATGATAAGAGTGAGTGTCATTATTATAGAAGCATTGGCCTGGTTTCTGTAGGAAGTAAATAACTTAGTTTGGCGATACTTTTTAGACTTAAGAGATACTGTAGAAAACGTTTTGAGAGAAAACGTTTGTCTCAAACGTTTGTCGGCCCCTGTGTGTTTTAGGAAGGGCAGAAGATGCGTCGACCAAGTTTTACTCTTTTAATAATTAAGAATTATTAATTAAAAATTAACCAAACGCCTTTAGTCTTCTTTTTTACAGATTATGAGCAAGTGTTTGATTCAGCTGTTAGAAGACTTTAGTGAAGGTCCTATTCTTGTATGGTATATCAGACAAATACATTAAAGTGAATAGTGCTAAAGTGAATAGCTTAGAATATACGATTTTTACGCTTAGAACAGCCGCATAGGTGTGATTAAGCATACAAGGGTGAACATTAGACAATATGGACAGAGAAAAAAATAAAAGGGATTATTTGGACCAGTTACTACTCACTTTTTTTTCGAGCCTGAATACTTTCTTTATGTGATAACCCTCGGCCCGAATCTTAAGTCAAAAATCAGTTCCATTACCTATAAAAAAATAATCAAATTCAGCTTAGTTGGCTTTTTCCCTTAACAATAACAACTCAACAAGTCATTCAAGAGCTTTTTCTGCTCAATGCACGATTCTTAGCTACGTATATTATTTAAAAAACTTCCAAAAATAATAACTGATAATTCAAAATAGCCAAAACTATTTTGCCATTGACAAAAATAAACAGCCTACTTTAAATCACCCAAGTAATACAAATTAACACCATAGGCCAACTAAATTCAAATGGTAGAAGAGGGTTTATAGGGCTCTATTTCGTCTCTTCTGGCATCAAAGTTTTTTTTTCTACTGTAAGCTATGTCGTTTTATTATCATTACTATTAGAGCTAAGGCACTCAAGTAACTCTGTAAGCTAATAATAATCATAACGGATTTCAGGATAAGGAATCTAACAGTATTTCATGGCTTGTATTATCTCAAAAGGCTTCAGTTAAAGACTTTGAAGGCTTGCTATATCCTACTCAAGGCCTAATAGGAACTCTAGCAGTTTTATATGTTGGAGGATGACAAGAGGGCAAACAGCAGAACCTTGGATAAAAAAGAAATCCATACGCTTGCTATAGCCAGAAATGCTGTAGGTATTTTATTACATAAAAGATATAAAATTTTATATACAATTTAGATAAAATTTATATATAAATTTAAGGTATTGCAAATTTTAGGTATCTTATTATATAAAGGATATAAAATTTTAGATACAATTTAGACAAAATTTATATATAAATTTAAGGCATTGCAAATTTGCAGGTTTTCTGAGAATTATGCTTGACATTTTCCAACAAAAATTTTAAAACTTTTGAAACTAAAGAGTGGCTTAACATTGTATTATATTTCTTGGTATACAGTCATGATCTATGAACTGTTTTTATTAAAATAGCTGTCTCAAAATTTTATTGGATGCATTTGGGAAAAAATGGCGTAAGGGGAGGGGGGGGGCTGGTTACCCTCCAATATACTTTGATGCTTAAAAAGTGAACTAGAACTTTCAAATTCCAATCAAATGAGCCCCCTCTGAGGTTTATATAAGCATTCCTTCCATAAGAACCATATATGCCCCCAGGGCATAACTTATAACCCTTGCCCTGAAGACTGTGGGGGGAGTGTCCTGCTGAAAGAGAGAATTTCAAGAACTTTCAACTACGTTGAACAAAAGGGCTATCACAAAATTTTGATTGGATGTGTTCGTGGAAATAGTGGGCATGAGAGAGGGGTTAGCTGCCCTCCAATCACTTTCGACTATTAAAAAGGACAATACCCCTTTGAATTTGCAGTCAAATGAGTCCTTTTTGAAGTTTCTATGACAAAGCTTTCTATAAAATCCTTATATGCCCCCAAGGCATAATTTACAACCCATGCCCTGAGGGCTGTGGAGGGAGTGTCCTCTTCAAAAACATAATTTCTATCTGGAAACCAACTACATGGAACAAAATGGCTATCTCAAAATTTTGATTGGATGTGTTTGGGGAAATGGTGGGCATGGAAGGGGTGTTAGTTGCCCTCCAATCACTTTTGACTCTTAAAAAGGGCATTAGAACTCTCGATTTCCAGTCGAATGAGCCCCCTTTGAAGCTTATATGAAGACCCCTTCCATATGAAGTGCCTCTGGGGAAAAAATAATAATTAAATAAATAATAAAATATTGGAGCCATATGGCCTTTACTATAGGCAACACTATAGCGTTGCCTCTGACTGGTGTACTTGTAAATGAAATAAAGAGTGACAAAATTTACAATCACTAAACACATAAGAAATATATAATATAGGCTATTTATTTAGAGAAGGTTATAAAGGATAAGTTAGTTTAAAAAAAAATTCAATGGAGACAAATGTCATACTTTGATTCAGGATGAAATTCTGGTTGTAAAGAGAAGTTTGTTTCTAAGCTATCAGAATACTCTTTTAATAAAGACGTTTACCAGGCTTACAATTGAATTTCCAAGTAAAGCAACTGTTGTATTTGGAGATGGATAAGCATTAAAAGGCACTAGGTGATACGTTCATCTAATTTGTAGCTCAAAAATGGAAAGATCCTTTACCTTTACCCCAAAACCTATGATGTATCACTATATTCAATAAACAGATAATAAACAGCCTACATATATATTAGGGCTAAATGTGCTAAAAAAAGGAGCTAAATAACACTGCTTTAGTTAAGGTAGGAAATGAGGTTAGCAGCTGGTTTTGTATTAAATTAGGAGTTAAGCAGGGTTGTGTTCTATCTGTCTTTATGTGGATCATTTTGATGGACTTTGTCTTAAGGATCACAGGAAAGACAATGAGAGACCACAGAATCAAATGGGGAGGAAAAAATCTCTTGGACATAGATTATGTTGATATTTTAAGCATCCTAGATGAAACTGTGAGCAAACTAAATGAACTTTTAGAGGTTTTGCAAGTTCAGGGTGCTAGAAAAGGTTTGAAAATTACTGTTAATAAGACTAAGTCACAAAGGCTAGGAATAGCCTAAGTGAATATGAAAATGTGATGTTGGGTAACAAAAAGATTGATCAGGTGGGCAGCTTCACTTACTTTGGTAGTACTATTAGTAAAGACAGTGGGACCAGTGAAGATGTTAAAAGTAGAATAGTCTAGGCTCAAGGTACTTTTTCATAGTTAACAAAAGTTTGGAAGAATAAGAAGATAGGCATAAGTCTGAAAACAAAGATTAGAATATTAGAAGCTACAGTGATGACAGTGGTCAACTATGACTCTGAAGCAAGGGCACTCTAAGAAGTGAATGAAGATTTGTTAGATGTTTTCCAAAGAAATTGCCTATGGATTGTTCTGGGTACCTGACTGACTGTATTTCAAACAGTAGGCTGTATGAAATGTGGTTCAATTCCACTTTCTAGGGCTATAATGAAAAAAAGGTTGAGATGACTAGGGCACATTGTGCAGATGAAGGATGACAGATTGCCAAATATTGTCTTTTTCAGCCAACTGTCGAGGGCTAAATGGAAAGCAAGTCATCCTTGTCTGGGGTGGGAGAACATCATAAAGAAAGATAGATTTAAAAGAAATGGGGTAAACTTCTACTTTAGCTTCTTTTGGCTATCTTGGGAAGGGGTTGGGTTAGGAAAATGAAACTTTCAGGGATGGGTCTATAGGCTAAAATATGCCCTGGGAAGGTATTTTGAAGTACCTACCTCCACTCCTTCTCTCTCTAGAGGATCCTGACCTTTAAAAATCTGCGTGTTATAAAAGTGAAACCTTGCAAAATAAATCTTCTGCTTAAATGAAGTACAACAAAGTTGTTTTCAGCTTCACAACTTTTATCAATCCCAATTTATAAGGTTTTAAAGATGTGCAAATATCTTATAGTTTTGGACAAGTGGACAACAGCCCTGGAAAGTGGCCTGAGTATTCTGGTGGCTCTGTTTCACATTGAAAAGGCCTTTGACAAAGTCCCCCATAGCACCCTACTCTCACAACTTTGTACCAATGGTACAAGTGAGCAGATGATTTTGTGGATATCTTCCTTTCTACTTGACCATAGCCAGATTCTTAAAGTGGTAGACAGATTGTCATCAAAAGCTAGTGCACCAAGTTGCATTGTCCAGGGGAATGTAATAGGGCCACTTCATCCTCCACATAAATAACATAACTGAAGGTATCACCAGCCACGTCAAGCTCTTTGCACATTACACAAAGCTTTTCATGCCAGTGGCAAAACAAGAGATATAACCATCCTGCAGAGCAACATTAACATGTTGAACAGTAATCTTGAGAGCCTAGGATTAAGCTTCAATGCTAAAAAGTGCAAGACATTATGGATTGGACCCAAGCCAAAAAACATCAATGACACCCTTATATTAGTAAAAACAAACACTGTCTCAGTCATATCACACACTGATTGTGAAAGAGATTTGGGGATCTTTATAGACTCAGGGCTGAAATTCCACCAACACACAGATCTAATTGCAAATAAGGCAAACAGACTGGTTGGTCTAATCAGGTGGTCTTTCAGGCATTTAGACACTAAAACCACAGGCATTTAGACACTGGACTCTACAAAGCCCTTGTGCAACCAACCATTGAGTATGGAAACATAGTCTGGGGTGCCTCATACATTGGTGATGCTATCAAAACCAAAAAGGTGCAGAGAAATGCCACCAAACAACTCCCTGGACTAAAAGAAATGTCATATGAAGAGCACCTGAAACAAATGAAGCTTCCAAGCCTAAACTATAGAAGAAAAATAGGCTTAAAATTCTACTCAAATAGCAGGAATTACATTTCACAACTAAAACCAGAGAAAAAGAAACTGATAACTGAAAATTAAGGTAAAATAGCATGCAGAGCTGTGTTGGCCTCTGGTGGCTTGGCGCTGTGGTGAGTTGTTAGTAGTAGTTGAACTAAATGTTGGACTTATAGGAAATGCAGGGTGTATAATTATAAAGGCAACCGAAATATTTGGAACTAGCATGACTTAAGGAATCTGATGGTACAAAATTATTTTCCTAAAAAATTAATTTAGTTTCTTACTAAATTAATATTTGCATAAGTAGGCCTACCTATCAGTTTCCTACTAATAGGTACTAACTTAATTTCCTTAAATAATAGTTTTCTTAAGCAATTTTCCTTAAATATTTGCCAACAATGAAAGTTTTACCAATGCTTGCTGGAACCTGGATGTAGAATCCTTCCCTCTTCCCTGAGGACTTGAGAGGCTTTCCTTCTTCTGAATCCAACTGACATATTTCACTATAGTGTATTAATTTGGTTAATGTCTTATGAACTTGAATATTAATTTGAGACCTTCACTAAAGTCTTTTGAAGATCTTTCACTACTTAGTAAATCGTCTGGTACCACTATTCTTCTTTCTTTCATGGACTTCCTTATTTGTTTTCTTTTTTCCTCCATTTTCAGACATTGAAACACCATATGATTCACCGTCTCCTCTTCACCACAATATGTACATTTTCTATCTTCCCCGTAAAATCTAGCTCTATATGCTTGTGTTGCTGCATGTCCTGATCTTAGTCTAAATATTATTCTCGCTTTCGACTTAGTTAGTTCACCATACACTGCTTTATGAAATTAAATAAAAAAAAAACAAGTTTTTTAAACTGAAAGTAAGGAGCTACATTAAAACTTAAAACGAACAGAAATTATTCCGTATATGAAAGGGGCTGTCCCCTCCTCAACGCCTCGCTCTTTACGCTAAAGTTTGACTCTGTCTCACAACTTATTTTTTTAAAACAATAAAAAGTTTGACTTTCTCACAACTCTATTTTTTAAAACAATAAAAAACTTTAGCGTAAAGAGCGAGGCGTTGAGGAGGGACAGCCCCTTTCATATACGGAATAATTTCTGTTCGTTTTAAGTTTTAATGTCGCTCCTTACTTTCAGTTTAAAAAACTTGTTTTTTTTATTTAATTTCTGATCGTTTTTTAGTTAATGCAGCTTTTATTTGCGTAAAAATTTTACTTTTCTTTTGCTAAATGGATGTCTTTACAAATTAACTTATGTAACTAACTTCTATATTTGTATGTTTTTCTTCTGGCAAAAAATACAGAGTCGCAGATTTTTGCAGATGTGAGCTTGAAACCTATGTAATAGGGTTATCTGATACGCTAAATCTGACGGTGTGATTTTCATTAAAATTTTATCACTTGTAGGGGACGTTTCCTCCCTCTTTAAAAAATCGAGTAAATTTTCTCAGGCTCGTAGCCTTTGATGAGTAATACTAAACTTAATAAAATTTATATATTTAGGATCAGCATTATAAACACATTCTTTTGATACATTTATTGACATCAAAATTTCGTTTTTAAAAGTTTCGATTACTATCGAGCCGTATCGCTTGTTTTTTTATTGTTTTTTTTTATTACGTATATGTTATTACTTATATGAAGGGGTTCTACCCTTATTCAATACCACGCTCTTTACGTTAAAAGTTAAAAAAAATTTTGATTAACAAACCCCTGAATCACAAAGGCCGTTTAATTAGAATAGATAGCTCTTTTGAAAGCACTAAAAAAAAAGTGTAGCGTAAAGAGCGAGGTATTGACTCGGGGGAGAACCCCCTCACATACGTTATAATTTCTGTTCGTTTTAAGTTCTAATATTCCTTCTTACATTTCAGTTGAAAAAACTTGTTTTTTTTTATTTAACTTCTGATCGTTTTTTAAATAATGCTTGGAAATCCGGCGCCCCCTTCATCGAACTGTCCCTTACCCCAAAGAAACCTCCTCCACGGACCTATTCTCCAGAGTACTCCCCGCCGCTAGGCCCCCCCCCCTCCAGAAAAAAT
Organism: Artemia sp. Qi Xiang Cuo; assembly: GCF_049724085.1. NCBI lineage: Eukaryota > Metazoa > Arthropoda > Branchiopoda > Anostraca > Artemiidae > Artemia > Artemia sp. Qi Xiang Cuo. Next base: position 582,384 of record NC_142811.1, read on the forward strand.
CCTTCCTGAAAATGGTTGTATACTTCCCAATAACCAATAAATAATGCTGGCAAGTCTGGCGCCCCCTTCATGGCAATTTCCCTTCCCCCATGAAAACTTCCTTCATGGCAAGATCCTTCCATATAGCCCCCGACCCGCTCCGTCCCCCACCTACCCGAAAAAATCTCCTCGGAAAAAGGCTGGATACTTCACAAAAACCAATACTATATGTTAACAGTGAGTAAAGTGCATAACTTTCAGCCCTCCCCCTGGGGACTTTTGGGGATCAAGTCATCCTAAAAGACATTTTTATCATATTTTTGACCATGCTGAACAAAATGGCTATCTCAAAATTTTTATCTGTTGAATTTGGGAAATAAATGAGAGTGGGAGGGGGCCTCGTTTCCCTCCATTTTTTTGGTCACTTAAAAAGTGAACTATAACTTTAATTTTACGTTCCAATGAGCCCTCCAACAATATTCTAGGACCACTGGGTCTAAACAATCACCCCTGGGGAAAAAAAAAAAAAAAAAAAAATAAACAAGCAACCGTGATCTTTATTCTGGCAAAAAATGCAAAATTCCACAATTTTGTAGATAGGAGCTTTAAACCTCTAAAGTAGGTTTATCTTATACGCGGAATATGATGGTGTGATTTTCATTAAGGTTCTATAACTTTTAGGGGGTCTTTCCCCTTTTTTCGAAAATCAGCCAAATTTTCTCAGGCACATAACTTTTGATGGGTAGGACTAAACTTGTATATTTGAAATAAGCATTGAAATCTGATTCTTTTGATATATCTATTGGTATCAAAAACCCGTTTTCTAGAGTTTTGGTTACCATTGAGCCGGGTCGCTCCTTACTTACAGTTCGTTACCACGAACTGTTTGATCGTTTATCTTTCTTGTCCACTATGTATCTATTCATTGAAAATGCCTTAATGTCTTCGAATGCCTTTTCATTTAATAGCTTTATAATTTCAGATATTCTATTTACAATCTTTGGAGTAATGGTTTGCAAGACACGTCCATCTCCTTCCACTTCACTTTTTGCCACTTCGTCCGCTAATTCATTTCCCTCTATATCTGCATGCCCTGGCACTCAAGCACGATTTCGATTCCTTTTTCCAGTACTTTTTGTAATTCACTGTGGCAATAAATAATTTCTCCAGAAACCAATTGAGACATATAAATATTTTTCAATGCCTCTAGGCCACTCTTAGAGTCCAAACAAATTCTATAGGTTTCCCCCTTTAACCCATTCTCATTCACATATCTCACAGCTTCAGCAATAGCTAATACTTCAGCTTGATATACTATTGTTGAAAAGTCGAACTGCATCATATTCCTCCCATTCCTTGAGGGAATGACAAAGGCCGCTCCGACTTTTTGATCTATCTTGGATGCATCCGTAAATATATCCACTGCTTCGCCATATTTTAAATCTTTCGACATTCTAAAGGACTTCGCCACGTCAAGACCATCCCATATTTCAAACTCAGTTTCACAAGGGAATGTTCTAGCTTTCCACTGCAGGACAATCTTGAGATTCAGCACTCTCAGCATTTCCATTAGACTGCACTTGTTTGTGAACCATTTCATATTTTCCTTTGCTCTTACTAATCCATGCATCTTTCTGCTTGAACACAATAATCTTCCATCTTTAAGAAGTCTGGATTTAATCGGATTGGATTTGTCTGCAGTCCATGTATCTCTCAAAAATTTTATAGCTATAATTTCTCTCCTAGCAGCAAGATTGACAAGTCCACTTTCCGATAAAAGAAATGACCTTGGGGTGGTTTTTCTTGCAGAAAAAGCTATTCTTATCAAACTGTATTGAATTGTCTCTAATTCTTCCAGCAATGACTTACTGCCTGCGCAGTATATCAGGCTACCATATTCCATCTTGGGTCTTATGTATTTTAGATAAAATTCTTCCATGAATTGTGGTTTTGGATCAAAACTAGCACCAGAAAGCATCTTCATAATATTTATCCATCTTTTGCATGCTGTCTTCAAAGTTTTTATATGGGGTTTGAAACATTTTTATCAAAAGTCACACCAAGCCACTTAAATTCATTTACTAATTCTATTTGCATGCGGTTCAGCATTAACTTAGGTAGTAAAAAATTCCTTTTCCTGGTTATCAGCAATGCTTTGGTTTTCTGAGTGGAAAATTTAACACAGTTTTCTCCTGCCCATATTTCCAACAAGTTAAGTGTTTCTTGAATAGTCTTTTGTCCTTCTTCTATGCTATTGGTGATAGCCCATAGACCATTATTATCAGCAAATATACCAGCTCTTTTACCGCCATTGTCCAACGGGATGTCAAACTCACTAATATTATAATAATCAGGCCCCAAAGCCAAGCCTCGAGGGACCCCTCTACGCCTCAATATTCTCCTCGCTGATGTTGCTTTTCCAATCTTCACATTTACTTCTCTTTTCATTAGAAAATCATGTCAAAAACCAAGTTAATGTCCTTTAATCCTTGCTTCTAGCACCCCTTCCAATATATGTCTGTGAACCATTTTGTCAAATGCCATTTTTACATCAAGGAATACTGCTATTAAAAACTTCAAATTTTCCAAAGCAAACACTGCATCATTTATAAACATTGTCAAAACTTCTGTGGTAGATCTTTTTTTTCAAAAGCTGCACTGAATATCCTTTAATAGCTTTGCTTTCTCTAATGCCCAATTTAGTCTGACTTTCACTAATCTCTTGTAGACTTTACCTAATACTGGAAGAAGAGTTATCATTCTGTAGTTTTCCAATGTGGTTGAATCTTTTCCTTGTTTTGGGATCATAGTGACTATTTCATCTTTCCATATTTTCAGGAAACATCCTTTGTCCCAAACAATATTCATGATGTCTAATAAAACATTTATCCATCTCTCATCCAACTGTTTGACATATTGCAGGCCTCCCGCTAGATTTTTTGTGAAAAATATGAACTTTTGACCACAAAAATATGAACTTTTGATTGCGCTTTTTATGAACCAATCATGAACCTAAATTTACAATATGTGCACCTCAGAAACTGTCCAAGGGCACAAAATGCAGCAGTTGGTGTTTTCATCACTATTGCACATATTCTTCTTGTTTTTGTGGGTTTTTTTTCACGAGTTTTTCGATACGACAGTGCGAAATACACCAGTATAAAATACTTTACTTTAATTGTTCTTTTTGGCAAAATATGGCAAAATCGAGGACGACTTTTGTCTGTTTACCCTGCTCCGTATCAGAACAACCTCTTTGGCTGCCTTATCTTCTTTGCGCATCTTCCAGCTCAAAGCCTTGATCACATTTTGTGCAAGGATTATTTCTACAAAGTCTTTGGCATCTGTATTTTTTTTTTCAGCTTCTCATTAGCTTCTTGAAGAAGCCTTTCTGCTACTTGTCTCTTCTCCTTTTCAACTGACTTCTTCTCAATAAAATCTTTTCCAGATGTTCAATGATCTTCTTCTCAGATAACATCCTCTTTTTTCCTCTTCTCCTCTTCTTCTTCTTTCCTAATGGACTCCTCTTCAGCCTGTCTAGATTACTCTGTTTTCAGGCACAATTTATAACTCTGGCACGCATTTCGCCCCAAATTCAACAACTCTCGGTTAATAGGGACTATTTCGGGCCTGTTCTGGAACTTCTTTAGAGCGTCAGAGACTCTAGTCAGTCAGTCAGTCTAGTCCAGTCAGTCTAGCATTGAGCATTTTCAAATTCATCAATGATTTTTCCTAGGTCATGATCCGTCCTGATCGGTAAAAACCATGTTCAATGTTGTCAGCATTCCCATGCAACATGTAGAGGGCTGCTTTTAATATCTTTGAAACAAGGGGATATTTTGTCTGCCCTTGATAGTTTTTCAGACTAAAAACTGAGTTCCATAAAACATGAATCCACAATGAAGCCATGTTCTTAGGCAAACTTGGTTCCAGGTGGAGCAAGTTCCAGTCATCACTGGCAGCTTCAGTATTCACACAGAAAGTCATAAATCTAAAATTGTTGGATAGTCATTTTTTCTTGTCTCCGGATTCAAATCATCCAGCCGCAGACACCAGAAATAATGAGAGACACTTGGGCCTAGTTATTTCTATTCAACCTGGCGGCAAGCAGCCAGGTAAGCAGTTCTGGCACTACTCCTAAAGTTCAGAGCATCAACTTATTGTACCTTTGACAGGCATTCTTCCACAATGACACCGCATGCCACTACATCGGATGAAAGAAAATCCCCACTTGAACGGGAGAGCACAGAAAGTTTTTTTTTCCTCCGTCTGAATATCAGTCAAAGCATTTTGCTTGACAAAATGCTGGTGGTCATCATTACTAGATAACGCATTTTGTCATAAAGAATGTGGATAGGTGGTTCTCTATGTTGAAACAACTCTGTGAACTGAGCAAATAGCTTTCCAAAAAATATGATAAAGAGGACTATTGCTTTGGTTGTGATACACTTGAGACTACTAGATACCTCTCAGTATCCGCTGGACTTCATCAATTCTTGTCTTTTCTTAGGGATGAATTTCAGGAAATACTAATCGAGACCATCCTATTGCTCATCAAGTCTCTCAGCTCAAACAACGATGGTTAGTAATCGACTTGGAACATGTTTAAGAAAACAATGTGGAGGAAGCTCCACATCTTCACAAAAACATGCAATTAAATAAAACTCTTGAAACTCTTGATACAGTTTGAAACGTTTTAAATAAAACTCTTGCATATTTGCTTTGCTTGTCCTTTATAAGGAAAAAGACGGCAACCGCAACTGCTTTCCAGCTAATGGCAAGAAAAATATGAACTTTATGAACCTTTTTTCTAAATTATGACCCATTTATGAACCTAGGTTAAAAATATGAACTTTTGTCATAATTATGAACCCAGTGGGAGGACTGCATATTGAGGATAAATTCCATCGTTTCCTGGTGCTGTTTGTGGCACTTTGCCAAGGATTCTTTTCAATTCACCAAATGTAAATGATTTGTTGTATTCTTCTTCATTACCTTTCTCACTTAGTCTCTTTGCTTTAGCAATTATTTGTGCTTCCTGGTTACTTAATTCATCTTGATTGCCTATCACAGACTCCACATATTCTGCTGCTCTATCCACTTTCTCTTGATCTTCAGTAACTATCATGCCATCTACAATCAAAGGACTGTTCTCAATGTTTTCATTCTTCTCATTGATTAAATTTTTCACCACACAGTAAACTCGATTTGCAGGTTCTCTGAAATCCAATCTTTCTAAAAATTCTTCAAAAGGGGTTTTCTTTGCTTCAATGATTTTCTTTCTAAATATGGCATGTCTTCTTTGACACAACATGTAGTTTTCAAAATTTGGGAATTGATTATAAATTTTCCTTGCTTTGACTAACTCTATTTTTGCCACAGTCCTTTCTTCATTCAACCATAGACTAAATTTATGTCCTTTTTGTCTTCCTCCTGTCTTAGGGATCACTTGTTCTGCAACTTCTCGCAGTTCATTTTGGAATGTCTCAATTTTAGCTTTTTAGTCTTCCTGACAATTCACTTTACTTCTAATGTCTATGTCTTTCAATTTTTCTTTTAATAAATCCCAATTTGCTTTCTTCAGATTCAGCTTCCTATCTGTTTTATTTTGAATTCTTGTAGCATTGTGGGAAAACATCTCTGTGATTATTGTGTAGTGATCACTATACAAACATGACACTTTGTCATTCTTTATTTCTACCTTTGAAGCTAAGCTTGCTGATCCCATAATGAGATCTATTGTTACTGTTCTTCCTGTCCTTCCATTAAGTCTGGTTGTCAAGTCTTTGGGAGTCAAAAGAGAAACTTCACCATTCTCTAGCAGGAAGTCTGCTACAATTTTTTCATTTCTATTTTCTAGTCCACAAGTGCACCAGGCTCTATGATGAAAATTAAAATCTCCCAATATCATCACTTTCTCTCCTTTAGGTACTAAGTCCAGTATTTTTTGTAACTTTTCAGGCATTGTCAAAGAATTTCCATCTGGAATATAGACATTAAATATATTCACTTTCAATGATGGCGACAGATATAACTTACATCCAATCACTTTCATCTCACAAAGATCATCAAGATTAAAATAAATAGGAGTGTAATTGAGTGGCTTCTTGATTCCAATTATGGCTCCTCCACCATCTTTATCCAATCTGTTCATTCTAACTACTTTGTAATTCCAAAACATAGGATTCATATATGGTTTTAAGACCATTTCTTGAATACAGAAAATATCAGCATTGACACTGGTACAATAGTACAGCAGAAGATTTTTGTTCACTTTAACCATAGATTGAGCATTCCAAGAAATAATTTTCAGCCTTTGTCTCAAAGTCATTTGTTTTTACACTGTTGAATTACCAAACTACAATCCAGCTATGCAATTCCTAGGTTTTTGATAAACTTACATAATTTCTCTATCCTCTCTTTTAACGGTAAGTTTGCCATATCCAATAATTCTGGTGATAGCAAAAGTCCAATAACAATTTTGTTTGCAGCATTGTTTATAGCTTGTTTAACTTCAAGTTGGGGCACATTGTGTGTTCTCACTGAATGTTCTTTGTAAACATTCTTATTGACAACTTCAGCATATGATCTGTATACAGTTTCTGCTCTCCCGTAGCTCATCTGATGTTTCTCTGCCACTTTCAATACTTCCAAATTCCTTCTTCTAACACTACATAATGATGAGGTAGAAGGATGGTTTCCTTTGCAATTTACACACCTGAAATAATCTGCTTTCTTCTGTTGTTCTAAGTTTTTCTATTGCAAACAGCTGACTGATGTTTACCAGCACATCTTAGACATAGATCTTCTTTGGCATTGCAATTCTTCTTGACATGTCCATATCTTTGACATCTATGGCACTGTATTATTGGTCTATTATATTCTTGCACAATTCTTTTCCAACCACACATCCAAACTGCAGGTGGCAGGAAGTTACTTTCAAAAGTTAATAAAATTGCCAAGCTGTCCTCTAGCTTCCTTGATTCATGATTGAACTGCTTTTGTCTTTTTGCACTTATAACTGAAATACTTTTCAATACTTTCAATTTCCTCATGTTCTGACAGTTCCAAGGGGATACCTTTGATTATTCCTCTCACAGTACTGCCTCTTTTCTGAATGTCCACATTTAATCCTCCTATCACCTTTATACTCTTCATTTTTTTCACATGCTTCTTCTGTTTTAACAAATATGATCATCTTCTTTCTTTCATTGAAAGTTTCAAATTCAAATCAATCACCTTTCAGTATTTCTTTCAGGTATTTTACAAGGCTGAAGTCTTCTGGAAGTTTCTTGGATGTATCTACTTCATTAAGTTCTACTACCATTTCAAATCTGTAGAGATCTTCTTCTGGGAATTCAAACTCCTGATTTACTATGAACTTCTCCTTTTGGTGCATCTTCTTGCTGACATCAGCATGTGAGTTTGTCATTGACTCCGTTCTTTGGTTCATCTGTTCAGCTTTCTCAAACTGCAGTTGTGCACTGACTGGTTCATATGCTCTTCTTTTCACTGCTGTCTTTTTTTAGCTACTGGCAATACCTTCTGCTTCATAAGGGCTTATGCAGTTCTCTAAATCCACATCCTGATCACAAGGTAAAGATAAAGATGGAAATTCTTGGTCATATAAAGGGCTATATCAGTTTTGAGTAGCAATCATTGGCACATAAGGTGATGAACTAGGTATACACAGATTTGGATGATGTAAGTTTACTGGGGGGCTGCTTGGTGCCTGAATTGGTACAAAAACTTGTCCATATTGATTGACCATATGGATACCCTGTGCAGCTTGCATCATGTATGCATTATTCAGCAATGGAGGTGGAGCCCCTGGCTCCATTCCTCTAGAATCTGATTTATCTCCACACAACTTTAAAAGTTTCTTTAAAACTCAACTAAAATATCCAATTTAATGTCCAATTACCACCAAAATTCTCAAAAATACTGCAAATATTCTCACTGATAACTTTCACCATCAAAGAACCCTTTACTTAGGCTATTAGTTCAGGTTATTTTTAAATCCAAATTCACCAGCTATTCACCTAGCTCTAAGTTTCACTAAGATTGGGTTTAAATTTTGAAGTTTTTCTTTTAGGCTAAGATTATTAGGTCACTGATTAAATTTACCAAAAGTGTCTGCTTCTTCATTTACAAAAAGGTCCAATCCTTGAGCAACACCTGCTAAAATTCAGTTGCCAGATTTTGTCTATTATGCTATAGGCTAACCTAACTTAGTAGGCTGTATGCTGAACTGCAACCAACAACTTTCACCATCAAAGAACTCTTTACTTAGGCTATTAGTTTGGGCTTTTTAAATTCAAATTCACCAGCTATTCACCTAGCTCTAAGCTCCACTAAGATTGGGTTTAGATTTTGAAGTTATTCTTGTAGGCTATGATTATTAGGTCTTTTTCTTCTATTTAACAGCAGGCGGGCTTTTCAGTAATACTATTTAGCCTTTTTCCTTTTGCTTCACTCTGTGGGCTACAGAGCTACTGGCTCGATTGACTCATATTTATTAGATATTTTCAGATACCTTTCAGTAGATCTTTCAACTCTAGGAGTTCAATTATGAGATGATAGATTTCAATTTCTATGCTCTGTGTGCAGGTATAGTTGGCTAGGCTCTTGGCTGATAGTGAGATTTTGTGGTGTTTGAAGCATTTTAACAGTTTACAAAGCAAGGTTGGTTGTGCAGGTGTCAGCATATTACATTCAAATAGGCAATGGTCAATTGTCACTGACCTATTGGTCAATAGGTCACTGATTAAATTTACCAAAAGTGTCTGCTTCATCAATTAAAACAGGTCCAAGCCTTGAGCATCACCTGCTAAATTTCAGTTGCCAGATTGTGTCACTTATGCTGTAGGCTAACCTAACTTAGTAGTCCATAGGCCTATGCTGAATTGCAACTTGACAAATAAAAAATTTCCCCAATTCACATCAGTTTTTAGAACACACTTTTCTAAGACTATTAAAAGGCAAAAGACTTAATAAGTTCTTATGAATCACCAATACTTACAAAAACACCAATGCTTGCAAAATTAATGTCCTAAATTTTTGAATTTGGTCGTAAACTAGTCAGTGTTTTCATTACCACTTAATTTCAGTGGTTTGTAGAAGAGAATCGGTATACAGCATTCGGGACGATCGTGGAGATGTTTAGCAATTTGTATCTTCACACATATATTCATGGCCAAAATTATACTCCCATCTTAACTTGATTCTATGGCTTTCCATTGCTAAAAATTTATTTTAGGCAAAGCTGGGACTTTGTTTAGAGTCAAGACAGTGCTATGACAACTTTTAGTCAAGGATAGCTTTGATAAGAGTATAATAAAGTAACTATTTACCAATTTGAACATTGGATAGCAAACAGCAAACGCTAGGTATAGTATAGGACAGAAATTAATAATAATAACTGCTTCAGTAAATTAGACAGTATGCTTTAAAAATTACCAGCGTCTGTTTGAAAAGATTTATTTAATTTTTTGCTCGGAAGTTCAATAAAATTGGAATGAACGATTTTAACAACAATAACGCAATTTTAAAATGGTTAGTTGAAATCGAATTTTACATAATAATTGGCTTGAAATTTGCTGTTTTTTTTAATAGTACATAAAGAAATGTCTTTTCAAGTAAATTTTTTGTTGAACAGTTTTTGGTTTTAATTTTGATTTTTTATTTTGAATGTTTTGGGAACACACTACTTGCCATACTCATCTTCAGGCCTAGGATATTTGTGTTCTTGTATTTCTGTTTATTTTAGGTTTTAATTGGGCGCTTTATTCTTTTTTATTCCTTAATTTGTTTTTTTCGTTTTCGATAAACACAGATGAACCCACTGTGATAAAAGTTTTCTTGTCATGAAATGAGTGGACACATTTTTTAGTCTTTTCCTTGGACTTTTTCTGAATTTGTTTGTTATAATATTAGCATATGTCAATGGAGCTAAAGTTAAAGACATGTGTCTTACCATTGTATGGTTAGTTTCTTTCTTTTGATCATATATTCTATTGAAGCCTTAACCGTAAAGGAAATGATAGTTTTTCTGACAACTAGCAAAAAAAAAAAAAAAATTTTACCCCGCTGTTGACTGCAATTAAAAAAAAAAAACAGTGCTATCTTTAGCTTTCCATATTTAATTCCTGTTTTTACGAAAGAACGCCGAACGGCTTTATAAACGTCCACCGTAAAGTAAAAACGAAAATTAAGCACTTGAATGCCCAACTTTGGCAGTTCAATTGCTTCACTGAACGGTGATCAAAACGCAGCTATAGATTTTGTTAAAAAATTTGCATGAAAAGGCTAATTCCTTTAAAACGTCTAGCTACTGTTAAATGAACCGGCTCACCAACAGTTCTGTTTGGTTTTTTAAAAGGTTGATCTGGTCAAAAATTGAGTATGGCATTAAAGTATACGGAGGATGTTGCAAATCAGGATTGGCGAAGTTGGAAACCCTCCAAAGGCCTTTGGTTTTCAAGACCATACAGTAAGTCATTAAGTCCGGGCATGGCGTTAGTGCAAGAACGGAGAAAAATTCTGATAACCAAATATTAAACAAAAAATAAGCAATTGGCCAGATGGTTCGGTAAAAGGATCCAAAGCTCCTTCAAAACTCTTTGAAAGACCTGAAATATTATTGTTTTTTGCTTATTATGAATACAAAAGAAATTGAATTTGTAGTTGTTACTCACTTTAGGATAAAGAAGGCAACGAATAATTAATTATAATTTATGCTAATTAGCTTATAGAATGTTTTACGTTCATTTTTCGTATTATAAGTCCTGACAAATGGGAAACGTTACTATCTTTTGATTATTATGAATACATAAGAGGTTGGATTTTTTACTTGTCAGCGACCTTAGTATGAAGGTAATAACGAATAAAATATTATAATCCATGATAATTAGGTTCAAGAACGAGCCATTAACGTTCATAATGATGCTGTCAAAAGAAGACCAAAAAGGCCGAAATATTAACTTAACTTATTAAATAATTCGAAAGTTTTCTAAGAAATTCACCAGGTTTCATTCTTGTACAAAATTTTCTGTCCTTAAATATTTTTTGCATTTTTCCGATATTCAGGGTTTTTCTTACACAAAGGTCCAAGACGGCGATAAATTTTACGTTAATTTTCAAATCTTGCAAAGACATTCTATAGCATTTAGTATGCTATTATGTGCCACAGTATATTTCCAAGATCTTTACAAAGACGGAATATTCACGATAATTGATTCAAAAATGCTCAAACCTTAAACGTTAAATATTAAAACACAAAGGGCCTAGATGGCGATAAATTTTACGCTAATTTTAAACTACTTTTCAATTATTGCAAAATTATTTTATGGCATTTAATAAGCAATTAACAGACACAGTAAATTTCTAAGGTCTTTACGAAGACGGAATATTCACGAATATTGATTCAAAAACGCTAAAACCTTAAACGTTTAATATTAAAACACAAAGGAACTAGATGGCGATAAATTTTACGTTAATTTTCAACTACTTTTCAATTATTGCAAAATTATTTTATGGCATTTAATATGCAATTAACAGACACAGTAAATTTCCAAGATCTTTACGAAGACGGAATATTCACAAATATTGATTCAAAAGTGCTAAAACCTTACCCTTGGTTCACACATATCTGTGTTTTTCTCTCACGCAAAACGGCTCACGTATTAGGGATGCAGCAATAGCGCAGAACTGTCCACATCAAATATGTCCAGTGTACGCAATTTAACTAAAATAAGTGATTGAGCAAAAAGCAGAAAAAAACTCTTAGTTCTATATTTACTCAAGAAGAGACGTTACGTATTGATTTTTGGCATTGTTTTGAATTTTAAGCTTGCGTATGAATCTTAAGGTTAAGTTGCAGATTAGTTACGCCAGCAGTATAGGGTGCAGAGACAGTCTTTAGTAGCGACAATATATAAAATAAACCACTCACTTTTTACCTATTCTGGTTCAGTTGGGCTGTACCTCTGCATACTATACTACAGGAGCAGGTAACGTGCATCTTAGCCAGACTCAGAATTCTCTTTCAAAGTGGGTCTATTCAATTTTTTTTTTTTTGTGGGGATGGGATCATTTTTATGCTACTCCATTTTAACTACATTTTAAGTATTATTTTCCGGTACTCTTAAAGGGAGGAGAGTTATCTGAAGAAAGTCATACTTTCTACCTGTCTATACTGAATTTTAGAATTTTGATCTTGATTTTTTTTTTTTTTTAATTTTTGATTATTTATTGAAAACAAACCCACATTTTTAAAAAATATCAAAAATGACAAATGAATACAAAAAATGTCAAAAATCCCAGCCAACTCACCATTGAATCTTGTTTTTCCTCTAAGTTATTAAAAAAGATCATTATTACTGAAACTATTAAAATACAATTTGTTTGTTTCCACACTTTTCCTCAAGTTTCACGGTTAGTTCAACAATCTCAATTTGATGTTACTTGAAGGTAGTCATATTTTCTACCTGTTTATACTTCAGCTTAGAATTTTGATCCTGATTTTTTTTTTTTTTTGAATTTGTGATTTCTTATGGACAACAAAAACACAATTGCCAACAATGTCAAAAATTAAAAATAAAACTAAGAAATGGCAAAACTCACAGCTAGCTCACCATTGAATCTTGTTTTGCCTCTAACTTATGAAAGAAGATCATTATTACTGAAACTGCTAAAATAAAATCTGATAGTTTCCACACTTTTCCTCAGGTTCCATGGTTAGTTCAACAATCTCAATTTGATTTTACCTGAAGGTAGTCATACTTTCTACCTGTATATACTTCAGCTTAAAATTTTGATCTTAATTTTTTTTATTTGTGCTTATTTCTTGACAATAAACACACATTTGCCAAAAATATCAAAAATGACAAATAAATATAAAAAATGGAAAAACTCACAGCTAGTTCACCATTAAATCTTGTTTTGCCTCAAACTTATGAAAGAAGATCATTATTACTTAAACTGCTATAATACACTCAGATAGTTTCCACACTTTTCTTCAGGCTTCATGGTTGATTCAAATATCTCAATTTGATATCAAATTTTTCTTCAAATAAAATAAATTGATTTGAACTTGACTTTTTTCATTTTTCTTTTTTGATTGACTTTCCATCCAACCAAATAAAAATTCAAAAAGTATTGCAGGCTACTTGAATTACAAATTAGTAGGAGTGATTGGAATCACCAGCATACCCTCTGTTGTAACAGCCATTGTCTACCCCTTCTCCACCGCAAATTCGATTGAACAGTAAATTTAGTATACAAAACTAAAATTGAATTGAATATTAATCTAGCAAAACAAATTTCAGAACTGTCCAATCAAAGTCACTGTTGTGCTTATGAAGTATTTAAGGATTTTGACTAGACCTTATTTTTCAGGCATCTTCTATTGATCGAAGATTGTGGGTCCGTGACATTTTACGAAATAAAAATACTTCAGGAAGTTTTGCAAATCTACTGGCACTACTAGAAAAAAAAAGACCAAGAATGGTACTCTCAGTATATGAGGATGTCACCTTGCCAATTTCAAGAAATCCTGACATTAATTTATGATAGAATTCAAAAGCAACTTACGAATTGGAGGGAACCCATCTTACCTCATGTTAGAGTGGTGATTACACTAAGAAACTTGGCAACAGGCGAGTCAAAAAGATATTTGTCTTATCAATACTTAGTAGACCGTTGGACCGTCACAAACATAATAGCTGAGACTACAAAAGCTATTTGAGACGTTTTAAAGGATAAATACATGAAGGCACCTAAACAAGAAGATTTTCAAACTGCTGCCAAAAAATTTGAGAGTCACTGGAATTTTCCAAACTGTATTGGTGCGACAGACGGCAAGCATATTAGAATTCAATGCCCCAAGAAGAATAGTACTCAGCACTACAACTACAAAAAGTTCTACAGCATAGTTCTCATGGCTGTCGTGGATGCAGACTCTAAATTTTTGCTAATAGATGTTGGATCAGAAGGCAGCTCAGGAAATTCTGGTGTATTTACAAGATCAACTTTTGGAAGGTCAATTATAAATGAGACAATTGACACACCACATCCACAACCAATTGCCAATGGGATAGTGATGCCTTATGTTTTTGTAGCTGACGAGGCTTTTCCTCTGAGAAAAAATATTATGAGACCCTATCCTGGTGGATTAAGCATAGCAGACAGACAGAAGAGAGTTTACAACTATAGGTTATCCAGGGCAAGACTTGTGGTAGAAAATGCCTTTGTTATTCTGGCTGCTAGATGGCGGATTTCTAATATAGCAATTGACAACAAACTCGAAACAAATGACTCAATTATAAAGGCATTCTGTTGTTTGGACAATTTTTTAATAGCAAGAGGCTCAGATTATTGTCCCAGAATTTTCGGTGACACTACAAGCAGTAATGGAAGCATAATTGATGGAACATGGAGGCATGCAGTGCAATCTACCTGGGGGCAAAACTCAACCGCCAGGATTCAAACAATTCTAGCAGTACAGCAATTGTTATTCGCAATAATTTTTCCGAATTTTTTTATTCAAGTGAAGGTGCTTTACCTTGGCAAAACGAGTATTTATTCCAATAGTGTAACAGCTTTTCTTGTCTTTTATCTGAACTATTTAATGTAAGAAAGTTTTTATAAGAAAATTCTAACAAAAAGTGAAAAGAAATAACGTTTTGAAATTTAATGAGATAAATTTCTAACTATCGTCTCTCATTTGGCCACTGGACACTAAATAAACCAATTGCTGAATCTTATATTTGAGGAAAGTTTTAGTGGGCAGATCAAGCCTCTTCAGATCATCAACAAGACTTTCGCAAAATGCCTTGTCGCAATCAACATCTTATCTGATTGCATTTATCAGTTCCTCCTCAAGCAGTGAAGTTTTATTGGATACTTTCCCTTTTTTTTGAAGGAGGCTGTAAAGTCTCAGGACTTGATGCTGGTATTCGGACACTTGAGCTTGGAGGTCCAGTTGAGATTGGGGTTGAAGTTGAAGGCTGATTTGGTAAGTTGAAGTTCCCGATGAATCATTTAAACCAGCCAGGATGATTTTTTCGATCACATCTTGTGTTTCTATTTCAACCTAAATTATGCAAAAAATGTAATTTATATAATACATTTTGTAAGAGGCTTGCGCCAATATTTTTAAATTTAATAATAATTATTATTATTATTATTCAAAAGTTTGATCTACCAAGGGATATTTCAGTATTTCATGAGAGCTACATCAACAAAATTTTCAAACAGTTCATGGTAAAAAACTGTAAGTAAGGAGTGACCCGGCTCAACGGTAACCAAAATTGTAGAAAACGGAATTTTGATACCAATAGATACATCAAAAGAATCAGATTTTAATGCTGATTTAAAATATGCAAGTTTCATCAAGTTTAGTGCTACCTACCAAAAGTTACGCGCCTGAGGAAATTTGGCTGATTTTCAGAAAAGGGGGAAAGACCCCCTAACATTAATAAAAATCCCACCATCATATTCAGCGTATCAGAGAACCCTACTAAGGAGGTTTTAAGCTCCTATCTACAAAAATGTAGAATTATGCATTTTTTGCTAGAAGAAAGATCATGGATGCATGTTTATTTGTTTGTATTTTTTTCCCAGGGGTGATCGTATCGACCCAGTGGTTCTAGAATATCGTGGGAGGGCTCATTCGAACGGAAATTAAAAGTTCTAGTTCCCTTTTTAAGTGACCAAAAAATTGGATGGCAACTAGGCCCCATTTTCATGCTCATTTTTTTCCCAAAGTCACCCGATCAAAATTTTGAGATAGCCATTTTGTTCAGCATGGTCGAAAATATGATAACTATGTCTTTTAGGATGACTTAATCCCCCGAAGTCCCCGGGGGGAGGGATGAAAGTTATGAGCTTTACCCAATGTTAACATATAGTATTGGTTATTGGGAAGTATACAGACGTTTTCAGGGGCGATTTTTTGTGGTAGTGGGGCGGGGGCGGGGGGTGGTTCGGGGGTTATGTGGGAGGATCTTACCATGAAGGAAGTTTTCATGGGAGAAGGGACATTGCTATGAAGGGGGCGCCAGATTTCCCAGCATTATTTAAATAAAGATCAGAAATTATACATAAAAAAAACAAGTATTTTAACTGAAAGTAAGGAGCAACATCAAAACTGAAAACGACAGAAAATATTACATATATGATTGGGTTCATTCCCTAGTCAATACTTCGCTCTTTAAGCCAAAGATTATTTAGTTCTTTCATAAGAGCTATTTATTCTAATTAACGGCATTTGTTATTAATGGGTCATTTTTAAAGAATTTGAACAAAATTCGAACTTTAGATTAAAGAGCAAGGTATTAACTAGGGGGCGACCCTCTAATATACGTATTAAAAATCTAAGAATAAAGAGGTTCGTTACGTAAGTTAATTCGTAAGATATGTATATTTATTACTAATAAAAATGCTCGTAAATAAAATTAAAAAGGTTTCGAGAAAGCCATTTAACCAAACAAAAATAAAATTAATATTCAATTTTTTTTTAATTATTCATGTACGGTGAACCAAAATCAAAACCTGCATTAATTGAAAAACGTTCAAAAATTAAATTAGAAAAAACAAGTTTTTTTAACTGAGAGTAAGGAACGACGTTAAAACTTACAATGAACAGAAATTATTCCGTATATGAAAGGGGCTGTCCCCTTCTCAATACCGCGCTCTTTACGCTAAAGCTTGACTTTCTCACTACTCTGTTTTTTTTAACAATGAAAAACTTTAGCGTAAAGAGCAAGGTGCTGAGGAGGGGACAGCCCCTTTCACTTGTTTTTTTTTAAATTTAATCAATAGAAGGAATATGTTCTTATTGCAAAGCTTTGCTTCATAAACAACAACTTTTTGGACTCCTTGACTAATAGGAGGGAAGACTCCCCACCATCTTTGAGTACAAGCATTAGTATGTGTGTGTGGCATGATTGGCTGATGGAACATTAAACTTGCAACCTTTGCTAATTCAATATTTGACTAAGTATACTAAAATATTGCCCGGCCAATCAGCAATATGAGATACTTACATTTAGCACTTCTGCAAAATTTGACTCTGTCTGTCTATCTGCAATGTGATCTTCAAGGAACAGAAGGCTCTGAAACCACTTCCAAGGCTTCTTGTCTCTTCCTCTCTGAGACCTACTCGTGGACATTTGGGTCTTTTTCTCCCTTTTGAAGTCATCTCGAAGGGATCTCCGCTGTTTTTGACAGTCTTCAACTGAAAGAAACTGGATGAGAATTTGATTTGTATAATCTTTTCATAAAATTTGGTTTTAGAAGACATGAGAACTTTATCAATATCACAGAACTAGGAAAATGTTAAAGTCTAATAAATTTAAATAAAACAGTTATGAAAACACCATTTTCCCCTCACGCTAGTTTAATAGATTCAATCTTCTTCATCATTTTTGCATCATCAAATTTATTCTGCAATTGGAGGAGAAATCCCTACTATATGTGAGTGGGTAAACTCTGCTTGTAAGCCTTACCCGGTAATTTTCTTCGTGAATTGCTCACTAACTAGATGATGAGAGTGTTCTATGATGTAAAATATAATTTACATTTCAACAAATAAGTGGCCAGTAACACAGATCTGATCAAGAGAGAATAATCAACGTGACTGTAGAATCCTGGAACCTATGTGCAACTGCAACTTAACACAGGTCTTAGTGTGGATGCCAAGTACAAGAAGAAATAATAAATATATACAAATTAATCCAAGAGACCTTAAAATAGATAGTTTGGCATGGGTACCAAAACAGATTCCCTACTCCTCTTTTATGAGAGGGTTGGGCTGTGTTGTTTAGGATTATATCCTTATTTATTAAAAAAAAACATAAGCTAATGTGCTCAAGAGGACCTAAAGCTTTTGTTGGCTATGAGATGCTACTTCAATCATTGATACAGGGACATATTAGGCACCCCTGCAGTATATGGTGTAGAGTTATCACAATACAAAATGGAATTTGATCTAAAAGGTAGCAAATTACTTTGTTTACTCTCTTGCAACCACTGCATGGTGATATGATGTTGACAGGGAACAATGAAAAATTGATCAATTTGGAACATAGAGCCAGAGTAAAATAGATAAGAAATACATAGACTTTTCAATTAAAAAGTTAATCCTCTGTCCAAATACAATAGTCAGTTCTTCTGAATATTCATTGCTCTGATTCTATCAATCGAAATGGTCAAGGACACAAACCTGTATTAGAGCTGCCCACTGCAAGCAAAACCAATTTTTTTTACTATATGTTATTCATCCAATTGAGCTGCAAAATCGTACAAATACTGTACAGAAGTAGCAGAATATAAACAAATCACTTCTCACGGTATATCCTGGTTCTATTGGCCAGTACACCTGCACCATATGGTACATGGGCAGCTCTATAACAGGTTTACCGAGGAGCTTACACCACAAACGTCAAGTAAGCAAAAAACTTAACTGGAGCTAGGTTTTTTTAAATTCAAGAATCTGTAAAGATAAAGGTGCAGAATAGTTCCTCTGACGAAAACAACTTATTTTTAACTGTAAATTATTCAGTCCATTGGGCTGTGAAGTCACAAAGATACTTTTCAGTAGAAGCAGAATACAAATGACTCACTTTTTACTGCTTATCCTAGTTGCGTTGGAGGGTCTCTGCACCCTCCCACTAGAGGGGGGACAGTAAAGGTTCAGATTAGCTACCCTTGATAAAAACAACCTATTTCTTACTGTATATTACCAAGTAAAATAGGCTGTACAGTGGCACAGATACTGTCCAGTAGAAGCACAACATAAAAAAATTGGTAAAGGTACAGAATGGCTACCCCTGTAGTGTAGGGTGCAGAGGCTCTAACAATAGAATCCGGATGTACAGTAGAAACTGATTTGTTTAAATTGTGCTTATACTGGACAATATCAGTGCAAGTTTACAGGCCAATTGGCTGAATAAAATACAGTAGGAAATAGGTTGTTTGCATTAAGGGTAGCTAATCTGCACCTTTACCAACAAATCAGTTCCTATTGTATATCCTGATTCTATTGGTAGAGCCTCTGTACCCTACACTACAGGGATGCCTAATCTGCACCTTTACTGGGGGAAATAATCTGCACTAATTCACCAAAAAGTCTAGCTAGGCTAGACTTGCCTAGTAGAATTTTCTTTTTTACCTTTTAGACCAGCTTCCTCTGAAACTTTTTCGCAAGCTTTAGTCAACAAATGACGCTTACGGTGGTCAGGATGCTTTTTATCATAGATAATTGGCTTGCATCTTACTGCTAAGATAAGTTTCTCAGTGAATTCCATCTTTGAAACTTTGCCGGATGAGTTGAATTATTTTAATGCATGCGTCAAGCCGTCATAACACAGAAATGAGCATTGGACAACGCATGGAACTTGACGGATCACGCGAAAATGCCCATTCTTGCGTAAAATCTCATCTGTGTGAACCTAGGGTTAAACGTTCAATACTAAAACACAAAGGACCTAGATGGCGATAACTTTTACGTTACTTTTCGACTTATATTCAATTATTGCAAATTTTTTTTACGGCATTTAATATGCAATCAACAGACACAATAAATTTCCAAGATCTTTAAGAAGACGGAATATTCACGAATATTGATTCAAAAATGCTAAAACCTTAAACGTTCAATATTAAAACACAAAGAACCTAGATGGCGATAAATTTCTCGTTAATTTTCAACTACTTTTCAATTATTGCAAAATTAGTTTACGGCATTTAATATTCTAGTAACAGACACAGTAAATTTCCAAGGTCTTTGCGAAGAGAGAATTTCTAAAATATTTGTATAAAAACGCTTAAACCCCAAAAGGTCAATATTAAAACTTACTTTGGTACTTGTCGGTTATTAGAAACGCATTCAAGAATTACTCTCTATAAAACAAAACTTGTTTGCCTGCGTTCACTTGTATAGTGTAATACTGTCTAACCATGAGTGTAGAAATGAAGTTTTGGGATTTCCTAAAGACAGAAAAAGAGGTAATTAAATTTTTCGAGGATAAGAGGTTGTTGCCAAAAATCAAAGAGTGCATCAATGGACACAACATTACTTTATGCTTTCACATTAAATCAGATTATTGGAAGTATAACTAAAGATCATGTTTGATCTTTAATAGTCTATTTCCGTGTCAATACTTGGTTTGCTGACAGTGGGATATCATTTGTTCCTGCAGTTCTGTTAATAAATGTTTGTATTTTCATCATATTTTGGCATATTTCATTAGGATTAACCATTGAGGTAACCGGTTTCTGTATTACAGTGCACAGCGTAATTCCTGATTGTGTTTCCAATAACCGACATGTACCTCATTTTTATGACAAACAATTCTGCCACATTGGTTGTGTTCATATTCAGGATAAAAAGATAAACTAGTATTTTAACTAAAATTAGTATTTTTACTTTACTGTACAGCTAATTATAACATTCTCAGCAACTGAACAATGTTAATACTGTTCTACACTTACTATCTTTATTGAACATTAGTATTATATTATAATAATAATAACAATGAAGTGTTACTATAATATAATAATGATAATCACTGAACAATATTATTAATGAGTTTATACATCTCAGGACATCAAAAACCTTGTTAAGGACCTCGTTTTTAGAATACACAGATGTTTCAAATTTAAAAACCTAGAAAAGACTTTCCAGCAGAGGTCAAAGGTTCGATTAGAGAAACCGATTAGCATTTGAAATGCGTGAGAAGATACGTATAGTCATCCCCAAACGAAGAGAAGCGTGCGCAGCTGTGTTAACCTCAGGTGGCTTGATGCTGCATAGACATATTTGTAGTAAAATTTCACTTAGACATTTAAATAAGAAAAATTATGAGTAGCTTTTTTTCTTTAAGACCAATTTAAAGCCCTAATTGTTATTTTTAGCTATGATTACTTTTATTCAATTTGCTCCTTTACATATGTTGTGAAAGACTGTTAACATTTAGCTGCTTCATTTATAGAAGTAGCACAACATACGCTAACAACATAATGGTTTCAGTTAAACAGGTTCTTTGCATACGGTTGTTCTTCACTAATTATCAAGCATCGATCATAACTTACTTATTGGACAATTAGAAAAACGAATACTCTTCATTAACACTATTACACATATGGTTGGTTATTTTAAATTACTTCCTTTTCTCTAATTGATTCCTTCAGATGTTCCCAACCTCTCTCTCTTAAGGACTTTTTCAAGTGTTTTCCCTCTAATGTTTAAAAAGAAAGCCCCATATTGTTTATAGTCTAATTATTAAAAAAAAAATATTAAAAACACGAAATTCAAAGGTATTTAAATAGTTTACCAACCGTTTGACTTGTAGTGATAAGATATGATTTGGAAAATCTACGAACCAACGAAAGAAAAAATTGGTTAAATTATTTTATTTGATTTTAAATCAAATCAATATAATCTATCCGCTTTTCAAGTTAAAACCAAAAAAAGAAATAAACAATAAAATTTTTTTAAATTCAGATGTAAAAAAATACCTACATAGCATCAGCAGGAGTTTGTTTTAACTGAATCCGACTCTTAAGCATTAAAAATATGCTCCTGATTTGAATTTACCTGAATGAATTGCCTTGTTTCGTATTGTTTCATCTTCAGTCCTGGTTGAACACAGCAGAAGTAATGATACTGGGACTGTTTAAATATTTCCCCAATTGTACATCACTTAGGATTTTCACTCGTTGAGAAGGGACTACATTAGATAAGAAAGGTCTAGGTTCAGCCACAGCTACCGAGGGTTTGGGTCTTGCGGGGTCAAGAGTCGGATAAGGAGTTCTAAAATGTCGGATAAGGAGTAATAAAAATTGGCAAATCCTCAAGGACATTTTCTGTATTCGTCTTGGTTTTGGTTGCACGGGTCCACGTCGCAGCAATCAGGGCTTGTTGCCCTCCAATCGCTTCTGACTATTAAAAAGGCCCTTTCAATTTCCAATTGAATGAGCCTTTTTTGAAGTTTCTACGACAACAAATAACCATCTAAAATTTTTTATCAGATGCATTTTAGGAAAATACGAGGTGTGTCTTTGTGTGTGGGGGAGGGGGATCCACCCTCTGATCACTTTAAATTTTCAAAAGGGTACTAGAACTTCTGATTACCAATCCAATGAGCCCCCTCCGAAGTTTATACGACCACCCTTTCTATAAAAACTGTATAGACCTCCAAGGCATAAATTACAACCCTTGCCCTGACGGCTTGGAGGGGGGGGGGGTTCGTCCTCAAAGACATAATTTACAGATCTTTTAACTACACTGAACAAAATGGCTATCTCAAAATTTTGATTGGATGTGTTTGAGAAATTGGTGAGCATGGGGGTTAGTTGCCCTCTATTCACTTTCGACAATTAATAGAGGCACTAGCCCCTTCAATTTCCAATCGAATGAGCCTTTTTAGAAGTTTCTACGACAACAAATGGTCATCTCAAAATTTCTATCAGATACATTTCAGGAAAATACGAGGTGGGGGGGGTATCTGCCCTCCGATCACTTTGACGCTAAAAAAGGATATTAGAACTTCTGACTACCAATCCAATGAGCCCCTTTCGAAGCTTATATAACCACCCTTTCTATAAAAACTTTATATGCCCCCACGGCACAAGTCACAACTATTGCCCTGAGGGCTGTGGGGGGTTGTCATCCTCAAAAACCTGATTTATCGACCTTTTAACTACGCTGAAGAAAGACTATCTCAAAATTTTGATGAGATGTGTTTACAGAAAGGGTGGGCGTGAGAGGGGGGTTATTTGCTCTCATCAATTTTGGCTATTAAAATGGGCACTATTCCCCTCAATTTCCAATCGAATGAGCATTTTTAGAAGTTTTTACGACAACAAATGACAATCTCAAAATTTGTATCAAATACATGTCGGGAAAATACGAGGTGAGTGAGCAGGGGGTATCCATCCTCCGATAACTCTGAATCTTAATGAGGGCACTAAAACTTCTGATTACCAATCAAATGGGCCCCCTCCAAAGTTTATACGATCACCTTTTCTGTATAAACCTTAATATCCCCCAAGGCATAACTTTTAACCCTTGCCCTGAGGGCTGTAGAGGGTTTGTCATCCTCAAAGACATAGTTTTCAGACTTTTAAACTAAGTTGAACAAAATGGCTATCTCAAAATTTTGGTTGGATGTGTTTGGGGAAATGGTGGGCGTGGGAGGGGGTTAGTTGCCCTCAAGTCGCTTTTGACCATTAAAAAGGACACTAGCCCTTTCAATTTCCAATAAAATGAGTTTTTTTCGAATTTTCTACGACAAGTCCTTCGACACGAAGTACCCTGGTCTAAATAAAAAAACAAAACAATAATAATAATAATAACACATTGTGCCCCACATCGCTCTTTATTTAGGCAGCACTATTGCGCTGCCTATGATGAATACATCATAAGAGGTTGGTTTTTTAGTTTTCAGTAGCCTTAGCATGAAGGTATTAACGAACAATTCATTATAGTTAATAATAATTTGGTTCTGGAACGAGCCCTTAATGTTCATAGCGTTGCTGTCAAAAGCAGACCAAAAATATTAATTTAATTTATAAGAAAATTCGAAATTTTTTTTTTAAAAATCACTAGATTTCATTTTTATACAAACTTTTCTGTCTCTGAATAATTTTTGCATTTTTTGGGTATTCAGGTATTTTCTTACACTAAGGTCCAAGACTGTGATAAATTTTACGTTAACTTTCAATTCTTGCAAAGATATTATATGGCATTTAGTATGTTATTAAGAGAGACAGCATATTTCCAAGGTCTCTACGAAGAAAGAATATTCACATATATTTAGGCAAAAATACTTAAGCCTTAAGGGTTCAATATTAAAACACAAAGGGCTTAGATGGCGGTAAATTTTACGTTAATTTTCAACTATTTTTCAGTATTGTAAAAACATTCAATGACATTTAGTATGCTATTAAGAGGCACAATATATTTCCAAGGTTTATATGAAGACAGAATATTCACGAATATTTATGCAAAAATGCTTAAACCTTAAACGTTCAATATTAAAACACAAAGGGCCTAGATGGCGCAAAATTTTACGTTAATCTTCAACTATTTTCCAGTATTGTAAAACATTTTATTGCATTTAGCATCCTTTTAACAGACACAGTAAATTTCCAATTTCTTTATGAAGAGGAATTTTCACAAATATTTATATAAAAATGCTTAAACCCCAAGTATTCAATATTAAAACTTATTTTGATACTTGTCGGTTATTAGAAATGCATTCAAGAATTACGCTCTGTAAGACAAAACTTGTTTGCCTGTGTTCAGTTTTCAATGTAGTGTAATACTGTCTAACCATGAGTGTAGAAACGAAGATTTGGGATTTCCTAAAGACATAAAAAGAGGCAATTTAATTTTTCCGGGATAAGAGGTTGTTGAACATTTGGGGTTAAACAAAATAGTACATCAATAGAGACAACATGCGCAACATTTTTTTTGTGGAATTTGCCTGGGTTTCCAAAAAGATTGTTGCCGCATTCAGCACTAGGTCTGCGCTTAAGTTGAATAGGAATAGCACTAATTTGAGATCAATATAAGCTAGTGTGATGAAATCATAATATTTAACATTAAGAAGGCCCTAAGAGGCAGGGTTGAAAGGTTAAGATTTTTTCGTTGAACGTAAACTGCAGAACAATTCTACAAAACCAATATTCTTTGTCATAATACTTGTTTTTAATTAACATTTTCTATTATGTCAAACCAGCACAATCTTACAAATTATTTTCGTTTTAATCTTGATTACGTTGTAACCTACTACCCCTTTTTACTCTTTCAAGAGAGAATGTCTTGTTGATATGACAGCGTTGTCGGAAATAAAGATCGTAAGGAAGATGACTATACGTTCATATCGACTTGGCTTTCTCCACCATTGAAGTGGAATAGCCGAATAATACAAACTTATTCCTGATAGGGAAAATTATTTTCAACTGATGCAATAGTGCATCAATGCTCTCACATTATTGGAAGTACAACAAAAGATCATGTTTGAATTTATAGCCCTAGTTTTAGTACAATTTCACATATAAATAAGAAAATGTATGAGTAGCTTCTTTCTTCAGACCAATTTATAGCCCTAATTGTTATTTGTAGCTATAATTACTTTTATTCGATTTGCTCCTTTACATTTGTTGTGAAAGACTGTTAATATTTAGCTGCAGAATTAGTACAATATATACTAACAACAAAACGGTTTCAATTAAACAGCTTCTTTGCATACGGTAGTTCTTCACAAATTATCAAACATCGATCATAAATTACCTATTGCACAATTAGATAAACTAATACTCTTCATTAGCACTATTAGACGTATGGTTGGTAATTTCAAATTACTGTCTTTTCTCTCATTGATTTCTTAAGAGGATCCCATCCTCTCTCTTAAGGACTTTTTCAGGTGTTTCCCCCTAATGTTTAAAAAGAAAGTCCCATACTGATTATAGTCTAATTATTAAAAGAAAAATATTAAAATACAGAATTCAAAGGTATTTAAAGAGTTTACCAACCATTTGATTTGTCTGTGATATATATGCTTTGGAAAATTTACGAACCAACAAAAGAAACAATTGGTTAAATTATTTTAGTCGATATAAATCAATACAATCTATCCACTTCTCAAGTTACAAAACAAAAAACAAAATAAAAAATTATCAACTCCCCGGCCCTGTAAGCTATAGCAAGAATAGAAACCAAAAACATTCTAAATCGACACATACGATATTTCATTAGCCAAGAAAGACTAATGTATTTTCGAAAAAATAATAATTAATTTAATCCCTGAATTCCCCAATTAGCGTGTATTTTTTTTATTACATCAAAAGCAAACAGTTGCCTACCCACAAGGGGGCTACAATTTCCCTCAAGGTTGGTTGGAAGCCCTCGCCCCTGCTTTTCTTACCCTCTTTACACACCCAAGACTTGGTACACCCATGAGACAAAATGCGTAGAATAGTTTCTTTATAGATGTTCTGTACTCAAAGTATCACTATTTTACAAGTAATGTTTATAGATTCTAGGTATATTCAAATAGTGTTCTTGTACACAAAACTGAGAATAAAATATCAACTATGTTCTTATATAATCTTGTTGCCCAAAAATAAAAACATACGAGTTGAGAATAAATTACCCAAACTAATGAATTTTTTTCCTAAGTATCCTTGCTTTACAGTCAAATATAATTGGCTAGTTAGAAACTGTTAGTAACTATTATCATAATTAAAATAAACCAATATTAAAGAATCTATCTGCCCATTGAAGACACACGGTTCATTTTTCAAGGTTGTTTCGAACCCCTCTTCCTACAACAGACAAATGCATAGCCTAAAATAGGCTATGCATTCTTGGCTGAGGATCAGAGGACACACAAGAAGCAGAAGAGCTTGGATAGCAGAATAGGCTATGCATTCAGGCTATGCATTCTTGGCTGAGGATCAGAGGACACACAAGAAGCAGAAGAGCTTGGATGAGCAGTAAATTCGTTTGGTGAGGGATGAGCAAAAAGATAATTTAAACAAATAATTTAAGGGTTCTTTTTCTTTGAAATGTGAAGAGGGGAGAGAAAAAAGTATAAAAAAATACTAAGAAGTTAATGAATTTAAAATTGAGAACCCTTGATTTTTAGTTAAACTTTCATAGGCAGCGCGCTAGCGCTGTGTCGTAACTTAAACTAGTGTTTAAGTTATGCCCTGGGGGCATATAAGGTTTTTTATAGAAGGCGTTGTCGTAGAAACTTCAAAAAAGGCTTATTCGATTGGAAATTCAAAGGGCTAGTGCCCTTTTTGATAGTTGAAAGTGATTGGAGGGGAACTAACCCCCCTACGCCCATCATTTCACCAAACACACCCAATCAAAATTTTGAGATAGCCGTTTTGTTTAGCGTAGTTGATTTCCAGATAGAAAATATGTTTTTGAGGAGGACAATCGCCCACAACCCTTGGGGCAAGGGATTCAAGTTATACCCTGAGGGCATATAAGAACGATGTTAGCACAATGTACTATTTACTATTTTTTTCCTTTAGAGCTTGGCACTTCATATGGAAGAGGTCATCGTAGAAACTTCAAAAGGGGCTCATTCAATTGGAAATTGAGAGTTCCAGTGCCCTTTTTAATAGTCGAAGTGATTGGAGGGTAACTAGCCCCCCCACCCCCACACCCATCATTCCCCAGAACACATCCAATCAAAATTTTGAGATAGCCATTTTGTTCAACGTAGTTGATTTCCAGATAGAAAATATATTTTTGAGGAGGACACTCCTCCACAGCCCTCAGGACAAGGGTTTTAAGTTATGCCCGGGGGCCATATTAGGCTTTTTATTGAAATCTTTGTCGCAGAAACTTGACAAAGGGCTCATTCGATTGGAAATTTAAAGGGCTAGTGCCCTTTTTAATAGTCGAAAGAGATTTGAAGGCAACTAACCCCCCTTTCACACCCATCTTTTCTCCAAACAAATCCAATCAATATTTTCGATAGCAATTTTATTCAACGTAGTTGAAAGTTTTGGAAATTTGGTCTTTAAGGATTAAAACCCCCCCCCCCCACAGCTCTCAGGGCGAGGCTTGTAAGTTATGCGCTGAGGGTGTATAAGGTTTTTATTGAAAGCGTAGAAACTTCAAAACGGCTCATTCAATTGGAAATTGAAAGGGTTAGTGCTTATTTTAATAGCTGAAAGTGATTGGAGAGTGACTAACGCCTCTCTCACGCCCAACATTTTCCCAAACACACCCAATCAAAATTTTGAGATATTCATTTTGTTCAACGGAGTTGAAAGTCCATGAAATTAGATTTTTTAGGATGATAACACCCCCAGAGCCCTCATTGCAAGGGTTGTAATTTATGCCCTGGGGGCAAATAAAGTTTAAGTAGAAAGTTGTTACAGAAAGTTTCAAAAAGTGCTCCAAACTAAGTATTGCCATAAGATTAAATCAAAATGCACTGTGTTAATGATAATTCCCAGTAAGGAATCTCAGCAGTACCCCAAGAACGACTGAGGGATGTTCAAAGTTTCGGGGCTGCTTCTGCTCTTGAAATTTAACCAAATCAAAATAGCGTAAGTGTATCCAAGCTATCAAATAAAGTAAACAGATTTTTTGCGAATGGTATCAAATTTTCCATTTCAGGTCATTTAGATGAGGTATGAAACTAAATTAAACACTACTATTTGTGTCTAGATTTTTAAGAGAGTGTATGTTGTTAAAAATTCCTGAAAATTTTTCTCCAGCATACAAATATCAGGCCAAACTATAAATCCTTCGAAAAACAAAAAGATTTAAAGTATTATTTTCTTTTCCTCTGAAAAGACTATTCCAATATGAAACGAACAGAAATTAATTAAAAAAAACTTTTTCCACAAAATAAGATTTTCAAAGAAAAGTAGAGAACTCCATTAAACAAAAAATAATCAAAAATAAATCAAATAATCTACCAAGAGTGAAACTACCACAAATCAGCATCGATAAATAAATGAAACCCAAAACGAACAGAAATTACAATAAATAACCGAGTCAAACTCAAAACGAGCAGAAATTAACATAAGTTGGACTCAAACCCCTATGCCTTCCCAAGGCCAAAACATAATTTGCACTTTACTGAAAAAAAACAACAACAAATGAATTTGCATTGCCAGTTTAATATACATATACTGATATTTAGTAATCAAAATGTTAGTATTATTTGAATTTCTATTTTTCTTTTTACATTTAGCCATGTTTTGATGCCTACTGCAAAATACATGTTTTTCAATTCAAAATCAAATATTTTACTGTAGGCATCAAGACATGGCTAATTGTAGAAAGAAAAATTCAAGACAGATAGTCCAAGTAATTGAGAGGCAAATATTTAAATGGCTGCACGCACGGGTAAGCGGCGGGAGTAATTATGACTCTCTTATTGGACAAATACTTGTTTGTTAGTAGTTGGAAAAGCAGGCCAGCCTGCCTAGAGTCTCAGGCAGGGTGATAGAGAATTTAAAATTGACATAGGACCGTTAGATTGCCTGGAATGAGAGACAAACAAGGCACGCCCGCCTATGGTCTTCCGAAGGTTGTCCAAGAATTTAGAATTGACACAAGAAAACTAATTTGCTTGAAATAATAGGCAAATAATCGTTTAAAGCCATCTTCATCTTCCAAATAGTACCTATTTATTGTCTAAGCCCAGCCCCGCATTCTGAGAAAATTTAAATTTTTTAATTTTTTGGGTCGCTTGCTCGAGACTCTGGGCGGGGTGGGCGCCCCCTAATATTGCCCCAAAGAATCAACTATAGTGATATAGTTGTTATGTAGGCCCAACATAAACAGTATATTTCAATATAGGATATATTAAGTGAAAAATCCCATTCCCGAAATATGTTAACATTTCCTTATTTTTTTCAAGTTTCCAGCCACTTGAATGGAAATCTGGGCAGGTGGGAGCCTCCAAAAGTTGTCCATAATTCATCTTTCACCTCTTTCTAATGACTCTGGTAAGTACCAGACCAAGTCCATGAAGAATAATTACAAATACTTCTTTGTTCCAGCCTATTATCTCTGTGTACTTCCATCATAAGACAATTCATAAACAGTTGCCACTGATTTCATATTTTCAGATAGGAAATCCTACCCTGCAATCATAACTCAAACCCAAAAGAGAAAAACTGAATAGAAATAATTAAAATTTAAAAATAGATGTTATCAGACCTTATACCTAATTATAATAGTTGAAAATCAAAACTGGGAGTCCCGAAATTGGTAGTCTATTTCCGTGGGGGGAATTTCTCATGGGAGCACAGTAAATTCTGTCAGAGGGTATTTTCTGCGGAGAGTATTTTACAGGGAGGGGGTAATACATTTAGCCCCCTTTTTAGGTTAGTTGCTGTGAACAGAAAGAACAATAACCTTTGTAGAGATTAGTGCCATATATGAATTGTCTACTTAATTCGTTTTGAATAGATTTTTTCAAGCTTTTATGTACTCCAAAACTTCATATTGAATTTTTAGTCGACTATAGCTCAAAGAATAATTTGATTCCTCATTAGTTCCGCTCTAACGTAAGCAACCTCGGAGAAGCAGAGAGATCAAGCTTATCAGATACGCATGTCATAATTTGAAATCCTTTGACTTTGACAGCTTTTGCCAAGATTACCAAGTTCGAGATTTTTTTTATTCCAATTCTGTGACCTCTTATGTCCACGAAACCTGACCCTAAAAGTAAATCCGTTTTTCAGGTTAGCTACCAGTATTCGTCTTTTATTTCACATTTCTTTTTTTACTTTTATTTTACTTTCTGTATCGTTCCGCCTGCGTTCGCAATTTCCCGTGTTCCATACACCATTGGGCATGTTTGATTCTCTCCAAAATAGTGTGGGGCTGTAAACTTATCTGAGTAGTTAATGTCTTATTCTTTGATAAGGTTAGTTTGCAAGCATGTTAGATCGCTACCTAAGTCAATTACTATTTTCTGCTACTTTTTGCTTTAATTTCGCATGTTTCATTTAACTGTGCTTATCCGATAAAATGTGTGCAAGCATTAAGAGCATTAAGGTAAAGCTTTCCAAAATATTTAGGCGAATGTCGAACTAAATCAAAACAAACTATGAGCATGTAGATTTTCAAAATTGTGAGAAAGTAATACTTCAAGAACGGCTTACATTATTAAGTTAGACCTGTAGGGTAAGTTGTGGCGGATTTTGAGCAAGCCAGAAGGCATTACGTGTATACTATTAATAATACAACAGCAGTTACTGTAACTAATGACGCTAAGGGTATTACGAGGTAAGGTTTTGAGTAATTTATTTTGCTTTCTTTCTTTTTTCCGAGGCCAACGTTGGATTTTTCCTAATATTAGAAATATTTGTATTTTATGTATACTTTTTGAAATGTATAATGCGACCCCCCACCCCATCCCTGTGGACCCTATACAGCAATCGGTTAGCTCTAAAAAGGCTATCTTGTTGAATAGATCCAAAAATGGTCTGAGATTAAAAAAGATCGTCCAGAATGTTGTGCACGACACAAAAAGCAGAGATCTGCTAGGTTCTGATAACCTAGCAGAAGTTGATACGTTACGCATGTTTTAATATATTAATACTAGAAATTAACTAAACCCAAATAATTTTTTTTTCTTGCTTTTCATCAATAAAGATACATATAAACCCAAATAATATTTATTTTTCTTTTTTTTTTTATCAATAAAGATTCATATTATACTTTTATGTCTAGTGTCTGTGACAAAGATTTAAAGTTAGTTTTTTTTGGGGTAGAAGGGGCAAAAAAGGTAACTAGATTAGGTTACGTATTTAATATATGGTATGTTAAATATGGTTTTCAAAATCTAGAACATCCAATTTTTTTGTTTTTTTCCATATTTTTTTCAATGAAAAAACCAAAACAAAAATGTTTCAGTAAAAATTGGATCAAACACGTGCCGACCAAGAAATTATAGATACGAAAGAGATACGATTTTTTAGAGAACTATTATTATTTTTTTCTAACTTATGAAGTTTTTTTTCTTTATTTTGCAACACTGAAGTATTAAAATACATTATTCTTCATTATTCACTCTTTGATACCATCACGCGGCTCCTTAAGAGGAAAGTATTCCACACTAATAGTCGCAGCTTTATCCTTCCCCTCAGAGAAGGAAGTTTGTTCTTCGAGTTTCAGAAGTTTATCTAGACATCAAAAATCTTGAAACCACTGTCCGATCCAGGCCAGCCACCTAATGTCCGTAACATTATGGCCTATTGGGAGTTTTGGCATGCCTCCGGTGATATTTGCTCGGATCATTTTACCCATCTTCAAAATAATTTCGATAATTTGTAGATGAGCCCTTAATATCTCGCCGTCGTCGATGGTAAAGAGTTTCGACATTGCCATTAGGCTTCTTTCTTTTGTGAACATAGACTTGGCCAAGATTGCCAAGTTTTACAATGGATAATTTTGACTCAGGCCAATATTAACAGTAATCGTCATTCAACACGTTTATACGTTTATACGTGTTGTGTAAATATGGTAGTAATAATAAAACCTACAACCTAGCGCGGCCAACATAATCTTTGGCGAATCTCCGATTGACCTTTGTCTGCCAATATGAATGTTTGTTTTGGTTTGTTTAACGTTAGCATTACCTTAAATAGGATACCTCTCATTTGAACAAAGTCATGATCATAGGAATATTTTTTTTTATCCGTATTTACGTCTCATCATAGGCAGCGCAATCGCTCTGCCTAAATAAAGAACGATGTTGGCACAATGTATTATTATTTTGTTTTGTTTTCTTCTTCCATACAAGGGCCCTTCGTATCAAAGGGGTTGTCGTAGAAACTTGGAAAAGGGCTCATTTGATTGGAAATTGAAATAGCTAGTGCCCTTTTTAATAGTCGAAAGTGATTGGAAGGCAACTACCCCCCCCCCCCCACGCCCAATACTCCCCCAAACACATCCAATCAAAATTTTGAAATTGTTATTTTGTTCAGCGTAGTTGATTTCCAGATAGAACATATGTTTTTGAGGAGGTCACTCCCCCACAACTCTAAGGGTAAGGGTTTTAAGTTATGCCCTGGAGGCATATAAGAACGAAGTTGGCACAATGTATTATTTATTTTTTTTTTTTTCCTTTAGACCAGCGCACTTTGTATCGAAGAAGTTGTCGATATAGAAGAGGAAACTCCCCCACAGCCCTCAGGGCAAGAGTTGTAAGTTATGCCCTGGGGGCATGCTTCTTGTGTGAGGACACACAAGAAGCAGAAGAGCTTGGATGAGCAGTAAATTCGTTTAGTGAGGGATGAGCAAAAAGATAATTAAACAAATAATTTAAGGGTTCTTTTTCTTTGAAATGTGAAGAGGGCAGAGAAAAAAGCATAAAAAAAATACTAAGAAGTTAATGAATTTAAAATTGAGAACCCTTGATTTTTAGTTAAACTTTCATAGGCAGCGCGCTAGCGCTGCCTGAGTAAAGAACGGTGTGGCCACAATATGTTTTTTTCTCCGACAGGCACTTCGTATCGAATGAGTTGTCGTAGAAACTTCGAAAAGGGCTCATTCGATTGGAAATTGTGATGGGTAGTGCCCTATTTAATAGTCGAAAGTGATTGGAGGGCAACTAGCCCCCCCACGCCCATCATTCTCCAAAACACATCCAATCAAAATTTCGAGATAGCAATTTTGTTCAGCGTAGTTGATTTCCAGATAAAAAATTTATTTTTGAGGAGGACACTCCCCCACAACCCTCAGGGCAAGGGTTTTAAGTTATGCCCTGGGGCCATATAAGGTTTTTATATAAGAGGTTGTCGTAGAAACTACGAAAAGGCTCATTCGATTGGAAATTCAAAGGGCTAGTGCCCTTTTTAGTAGTCGAAAGCGATTGGACGGCAACTAGCACCCACCCCCCACATCCAATTCCCCCAAACACATCCAATCACAATTTTGAGATAGCCATTTTGTTCAGCTTTGTTGATTTCCAGATAAAAAATATCTTTTTGAGGAGGACACTCCCCCACAACCCTCAGGGCAAGGGTTTTAATTTATGCCCTGAGGGCATGTAAGGATAATGTTGGAATAATGTATCATTTATTATTTTTTTACCTTAAAGAATGGCACTTTATATAAAATAGGTTGTTATAGACACTTAAAGAGGGGCTCACTTACTAAGAACTCAAAAGTTTTAGGATTCTGTTATATGGTCAAAATTACTTAAGGGCAACTAGCCCCCCACGTCCCAAAGTTCCCCCAACATATTCAATCAAAATTTTGAGATATCTATTTTGTTGAGCGTAGCTGATTTTCAGATAGAAAATATGTTTTTGAGGAGGACACTCCCCCACAACCCTCAGGGCAAGGGTTTTAAATTATGATCTGAGGGCATATAAGGTTTTTATAGAAGGTGTTGTCTTAGAAACTTCAGAAAAGGCTCATTCAATTGAAAATTCGAAGGGCTAGTACCCTTTTTAATAGTCGAAAGTGATTGGAGGGAAACTAGCCCCCCCCCCAACGTCCATTATTCCCCCAAACACATCCAATCAAAATTTTGAGATAGCCATTTTGTTCACCGTAGTTGATTTCCAGATAGAAAATATACTTTGAGAAGGACACTCCCTCACAACCCTCAGGGCAAGGGTTTTAAGTTATGCCCTGGGGGCATATAAGGTTTTTATATAAGGCGTTGTAGTAGAAACTTCAAAAACGGCTTATTCGATTGGAAATTCAAAGGGCTGCTGCCCTTTTTAATAGTTGAAAGTGATTGGAGGGCAACTAGTCCCCCCCACGCCCATTATTCCCCCAAACACATCCAATCAAAATTTTGAGATAGGCATTTTGTTCAACGTTGTTGATTTCCAGATAGACAATAGGTTATTGAGGAGGACACTCCCCCACTACCCTCAGGGCAAGGGTTTTAAGTTATGCCCTGGGGGCATATAAGGTTTTTATAGAAAGAGTTGTAGTAGAAAATTCAAAAAAGGCTCATTCGATTGGAAATTCATAGGGCTAATAACCTTTCTAATAGTCGAAAGTGATTGGAGGGCAACTAACCCCCCTCTCACGCCCACCTTTTCCCCAAACTCATCCAATCAAAATTTTGAGATAGCCATTTTGTTCCACGCAGTTCAAAGTTCAGGAAATTATAGCTTTGAGCAGGACAGTCCGCCCACAGTCTTCAGGGGAAGGGTTATAAGTTGTGCCCTGGGGGCACATAAGTTTTTGTTGAAGTCTTTGTCGTAGAAACTTGAAAAAGGGCTTATTCGATTGGAAATTCAACGGTCTAGTGCCCTTGTTAATAGTCGAAATTGATTTGAGGGCAACTATCCCCCCTCTCACGCCCACCTTTTCCCCAACCATATCCAATAAAAATTTTTAGATGGGCATTTTTTTCAGCGTAGCTGATTTCCAGATATAAATTATGTTTTTGAGGAGGACACCCCCCCCCCCACACACACACAGCCCTCAGGGCAAGGTTTGTAAGTTATGCCGTAAGTTTTATATGCCCCATATATAAGGGGCATATACAAAATTTCGTGGATTTTTGTCCAGTTGTTGACTCAGGAAGCGGTTTCTTGGCTGAGGATCAGAGGATACACAAGAAGCAGAAGAACTTGGATGAGCAGTAAATTCGTTTGGTGAGGGATGAGCAAAAAGATAATTTAAACAAATAATTTAAGGGTTCTTTTTCTTTGAAATGTGAAGAGAGGAGAGAAAAAAGCATAAAAAAATACTAAGAAGTTAATGAATTTAAAATTGAGAACCCTTGATTTTTAGTTAAACTTTCATAGGCAGCGCGCTAGCGCTGCCTAATTAAAGAACGGTGTGGCCACAATTTGTTTTTTTTCTTCGACAGGCACTTCATATCGAAGGAGTTGTCGTAGAAACTTCGAAAAGGGCTCATTCGATTGGAAATTGTGATGGGTAGTGCCTTTTGAATAGTCGAAAGTGATTGGAGGGCAACTAGCCCCCCCCCCCCCCACGCCCATCATTCTCCAAAACACATCCAATCAAAATTTCGAGATAGCCATTTTGTTCAGCGTACCTGATTTCCAGATAAAAAAAATTTTTTTGAGGAGGACACTCCCCCACAACCCTCAGGGCAAGGGTTTTAAGTTATGCCCTGGGGCCATATAAGGTTTTTATATAAGAGATTGTCGTAGAAACTATAAAAATGCTCATTCGATTGGAAATTATGCCCAAGGGTTTCAAGTTATTCCCTGAGGGCATATAAGAATAATGTTGGAACAATGTACCATATATTATTTTTTACTTTAGAGCAGGGCACTTCATATGCAAGGGGTCGTCGCAGAGACTTCAAAAGGGGTTCATTCGATTGGAAATCGACAGTTCTAGGGCCCTTTTTAATAGTCGACAGTGATTGAAGGGCAACTAGCCTCCCCCCCCACGTCCATCATTCCCCCAAACACATCCAATCAAAATTTCGAGATATCCATTTTGTTCAGCGTAGTTGATTTCGAGATAGAAGATCTGTTTTTGAGGAGGACATTCCCCCACAACCCTCAGGGCAAGGGTTTTAAATTATGCTCTGAGGGCATATCAGGTTTTTATGGAAGGTGTTGTCTTAGAAACTTCATAAAAGGCTCATCCGATTGAAAATTCGAAGGCCTAGTACCCTTTTTAATAGTCGAAAGTGATTGGAGGGTATTGGAGTGTATGTGCGGGTGTCACCACTTATTGATGCGAAAATGGCGTAAAAAAGGTTGCTATGCCACTTACTCGAAGGGGAGAACCCCTTGTCGGCCCAAATGTTAGTGAGATTCCCGCTCTTACCCCAACGGTTCTGCAAATATTGGGTTTGGTACTACCCTATTTACAGTATACCCTGTCCCAGGGTATGGTAACGCGATCGAGTGGTCAAATGGCCACTTTCTAAAGCCAAATGTACTCGCCTTGGGTTACGGCTAGAAAATCTCTTAACTCTCTCCTTGGAGGCAACAAACCTCCCAGTCAATATGATAATGACGGTACCTTGTAGCTCTATTCCTACCCTGCCTGGGTTACGGAAAATAGTACACAGTTTGTAGAAAATACCTTACTTGTATTCTTCCAAAAGGGTCACAAATACGACAAAAATATATATATCCCCGACTGGGGTCAGGAACCCCAACAGAGGGCAACTAGGCCCCCCCCCCAACGTCCATCATTCCCCCAAACACATCCAATCAAAATTTTGAGATAGCCATTTTGTTCACCGTAGATGATTTCCAGATAGAAAATATGTTTTGAGAAGGACACTCCCCCACAACCCTCAGGGCAAGGGTTTTAAGTTATGCCCTGGGGGCATATAAGGTTTTTATATAAGGCGTTGTCGTAGAAACTTCAAAAACGGCTTATTTGATTGGAAATTCAAAGGGCTGCTGCCCTTTTTAATAGTTGAAAGTGATTGGAGGGCAACTAGTCCCCCCCACGCCCCTTATTCCCCCAAACACATCCAATCAAAATTTTGAGATAGCCATTTTGTTCACCGTAGTTGATTTCCAGATAGAAAATAGGTTTTTGGGGAGGACACTCCCCCACTACCCTCAGGGTAAGGGATTTAAGTTATGCCCAGGGGGCATATAAGGTTTTTTATAGAAGGCGTTGTCGTAGAAACTTCAAAAAAGGCTCATTCGATTGGAAATTCAAAGGGCTAGTGCCCTTTTTGATAGTTGAAAGTGATTGGAGGGAATCTAACCCCCCTCTCACGTCCATCATTTCACCAAACACAAAACTCAAAATTTTGAGATAGCCGTTTTGTTTAGCGTAGTTGATTTCCAGATAGAAAATATGTTTTTGAGGAGGACAATCGCCCACAACCCTTGGGGCAAGGGATTCAAGTTATACCCTGAGGGCATATAAGAACGATGTTGGCACAATGTACTATTTACTATTTTTTCCTTTAGAGCTGGGCACTTCATATGGAAGAGGTCATCGTAGAAACTTCAAAAGGGGCTCATTCGATTGGAAATTGAGAGTTCTAGTGTTATTTTTAATAGTCGAAAGTGATTGGAGGGCAACTAGCCCCCCCACCCCCACACCCATCATTCCCCAGAACACATCCAATCAAAATTTTGAGATAGCCATTTTGTTCAACGTAGTTGATTTCCAGATAGAAAATATATTTTTGAGGAGGACACTCCTCCACAACCCTCAGGGCAAGGGTTTTAAGTTATGCCCGGGGCCATATTAGGCTTTTTATTGAAATCTTTGTCGCAGAAACTTGACAAAGGGCTCATTCGATTGGAAATTCAAAGGGCTAGTGCCCTTTTTAATAGTCGAAAGTGATTTGAAGGCAACTAACCCCCCTTTCTCGCCCATCTTTTCTCCCAACAAATCCAATCAATATTCTAGATAGCAATTTTATTCAACGTAGTTGAAAGTTTTGGAAATTAAGTCTTTAAGGATGACAAGCCCCCTCCCCCCCCACAGCCCGCAGGGCAAGGGTTGTAAGCTATGCCCTGGGGGTGTACAAGGTTTTTATTGAAAGCGTAGAAACTTCAAAAGGGCTCATTCAATTGGAAATTGAAAGGGCTAGTGCCTTTTTTAATAGCTGAAAGTGATTGAAGAGCGACTAACGCCCCTCTCACGGCCGACATTTTCCCAAACACATCCAATCAAAATTTTGAGATATTCATTTTGTTCAACGTAGTTGAAAGTTCTTGAAATAAGGTTTTTTAGGATGATAACCCCCTCAGAGCCCTCAGTGCAAGGGTTGTAAGTTATGGCCTGGGGGCATATAAAGTTTATATAGAAAGTTGTTATAGAAATTTCAAAAAGGGCTCCAAACTAAATGTTGCCATAAGATTAAATCAAAATGCACTTTGTTAATGCTAGTTCCCAATAAGGTATCTCAGCAGTATCCCAAGAAGGACTGAGGGCTGTTCAAAGTTTCGGGGTTGCTTCTGCTCTTGAAATTTAACCAAATCAAAATAGCGTAAGTGTATCCAAGCTATCAAAGAAAGTAAACAGAATTTTTGCGAATGGTATCAAATTTTCCATTTCAGGTCAACTAGAGGAGGTATGAAACTAAATTAAACACTACTATTTGTGTCTAGATTTTTAAGAGAGTGTATGTTGTTAAAAATTGCTGAAAATTTTTCTCCAGCATACAAATATCAGGCCAAACTATAGATCCTTCGAAAAACGAAAAGATTTAAAGTATTATTTTTTTTTCTTTTGAAAAGACTATGTCAATATAAAACGAACAGAAATTAATTAAAAAAAAACTTTTTACACAAAATAAGTTTTTCAAAGAAAAGTAAAGAACTTCATTAAACCAAAAAAGAGCAAAAATAAATTCAAATAATCTACCAAGCGTGAAACTACCACAAATCAGCATCGATAAATAAATGAAACCCAAAACAAACATAAATTACAATAAATAACCGAGTCAAACTCAAAACGAGCAGAAATTAACATTAGCAGAAAATAGAAATTAGCAGAAAATAGCAGAAAGTTGGGCTCAAAACCCCTATGCCTTCCCAAGGCCAAAACATAATTTGCACTTTACTGAAAAAAAAAACAAATGAATGTGCATTGTCAGTTTAATATGCATATACTGATATTTAGTAATCAAAATGTTAGTATTATTTGAATTTCTATTTTTCTTTCTACATTTAGCCATGTTTTGATGCCTACTGCAAAATACATGTTTTTCAATTCAAAATCAAATATTTTACTGTAAGCATCAAGACATGGCTAATTGTAGAAAGAAAAAGCCAAGACAGATAGTCCAAGTAATTGAGAGGCAAATATTTAAATGGCTGCACGCACGGGTAAGCAGCGGGAGTAATTATGACTCTCTTATTGGACAAATACTTGTTTGTTAGTTGTTGGAAAAGCAGGCCAGCCTACCTAGAGTCTCATGCAGTTTGACTAAGAATTTAAAATTGACATAGGGCCGCTAGATTGCCTGGAATTAGAGGCAAACAAGGTACGCCCGCCTATGGTCTTAAGAAGGTTGGCCAAGAATTTAGAATTGACACAAGACTATTAATTTGCTTGAAATAACAGGTAAATAATCGTTTAAAGTCATCTTCATCTTCCAAATAGTACCTATTCATTGTCTAAGCCCAGCCCCGCATTCTGAGAAAATTTAAATTTTTCAATTTTTTGGGTCGCTTGCTCGAGACTCTGGGCGGGGTGGGCGCCCCCTAATATTGTCCCAAGTTCTCCTCTCTATTGCTCACGGTCTCATGGAGGCCCACCATCTCCAGTATATTTCAATAGAGGATATATTATGTGACTAAGCCCATTACCCAAATATTATCAAATTTCCTTATTTTTTTCAAGTTTCCGGTCACTTGCATGAGACTGGGCAGGTGGGAGCCTCCAAAAGTTGTCCATAATTCATCTTTCACCTCTTTCTAATGACTCTGGTAAGTACCAGACCAAGTCCATGAATAATAATTACTAATACTTCTTTGTTCCAGCCTATTATCTCTGTGTACTTCCATCATAAGACAATTCATATACAGTTGCCACTGATTTCATATTTTCAGATAGGAAATCCAACCCTGCAATCATAACTCAAACCCAAAAGAGAAAAACTGAATAGAAATAATTAAAATTTAAAAATAGATGCTATCAGACCTTATACCTAATTATAATAGTTGAAAACCAAAACTGGGAGTCCCGAAATTGGTAGTCTATTTCCGTGGGGGGAATTTCTCATGGGAGCACAGTAAATTCTGTCAGAGGGTATTTTCTGCGGATAGTATTTTACAGGGAGGGGGTAATACATTTAGCCCCCTTTTTAGGTTAGTTACTGTGAACAGAAAGAACAATAACCTTTGTAGAGATTAGTGCCATATATGAATTGTCTACTTAATTCGTTTTGAATAGATTTTTTCAAGCTTTTATGTACTCCAAAACTTCATATTGAATTTTTAGTCGACTATAGCTCAAAGAATAATTTGATTCCTCATTAGTTCCGCTCTAACGTAAGCAACCTCGGAAAAGCAGAGAGATCAAGCTTATCAGATACGCATGTCATAATTTGAAATCCTTTGACTTTGACAGCTTTTGCCAAGATTGCCAAGTTCGAGATTTTTTTTTTATTCCAATTCTGTGACCTCTTATGTCCACGAAACCTGACCCTAAAAGTAAATCCATTTTTCAGGTTAGCTACCAGTATTCTTCTTTTATTTCACATTTCTTTTTTTACTTTTATTTTACTTTCTGTATCGTTCCGCCTGCGTTCGCAATTTCCCGTGTTCCATACACCATTGGGCATGTTTGATTCTCTCCAAAAT
Source organism: Artemia sp. Qi Xiang Cuo (assembly GCF_049724085.1). Lineage (NCBI taxonomy): Eukaryota > Metazoa > Arthropoda > Branchiopoda > Anostraca > Artemiidae > Artemia > Artemia sp. Qi Xiang Cuo. Next base: position 623,106 of record NC_142811.1, read on the forward strand.
AGTGTGGGGCTGTAAACTTATCTGAGTAGTTAATGTCTTATTCTTTGATTAGGTTAGTTTGCAAGCATGTTAGATCGCTACCTAAGTCAATTACTATTTTCTGCTACTTTTTGCTTTAATTTCGCATGTTTCATTTAACTGTGCTTATCCGATAAAATGTGTGCAAGCATTAAGAGCATTAAGGTAAAGCTTTACAAAATATTTAGGTGAATGTCGAACTAAATCAAAACAAACCATGAGCATGTAGATTTTCAAAATTGTGAGAAAGTAATATTTCAAGAACGGCTTACATTATTAAGTTAGACCTGTAGGGTAAGTTGTGGCGGATTTTGAGCAAGCCAAAAGGCATTACGTGTATACTATTAATAATACAACAGCAGTTACTGTAACTAATGACGCTAAGGGTATTACGAGGTAAGGTTTTGAGTAATTTATTTTGCTTTCTTTCTTTTTTCCGAGGCCAACGTTGGATTTTTCCTAATATTAGAAATATTTGTATTTTATGTATACTTTTTGAAATGTATAATGCGACCCCCCACCCCCATCCCTGTGGACCCTATACAGAAATCGGTTATCTCTAAAAAGGCTATGAATGAATGAATGAATTTTATTAATAACCTGTCTTACAATAAACAGAAAAAGACAGAGCACGAACTAGAAAAGAAAGAAAAAGCAAAAACTGGCAAGAAAAACAAATACAAACAGAAAGAACTACATAATAACACAACTATTTGAGAAGGTGGGCCCACTCGTGATCCAGGAGCTCTAGTTTGTTCACGTAATTCTGAATTACCTCCTCCACGGCCCTAAGAGGCTCAACGATTCCATATTTCACAGCAATATGGCGGTTTCTAACAAAAGGCGGTACTTGAAGAAGATATCGGGCATACTTGAAAAATACCGACCTTATGTCTTTCTTGTTTCGTGCACTCAGGAGCTTCCAAAAAGGAGACAGGTACAAGACATGAGGCAAAGCTACTGCATTATAAAGACGAGCCAAATATTTACGGCTTGAATTGCAACGGCTAGTGACAACACCTGCATAGGCAATGTGCACTTTTTTAGAAAGGTGTTCAATAAGCAAAGACTGGGTCTCTCAAAGATTACAACCAATCAGGAGGCCAAGGTACGTAATGTAACTAGATGGTGTTATGGTAATTCCACCAAGCCTGACTGTAGCATTATCTTCAGGACAATTAAAAAACAAAACAGCAGACTTTTCTACATTAAACTACAAACCAATATCAGCATAACTTTTTTCAAGACGCGAGAAATTATTTTCCAATGAAGAAAGCAACCGAGACAGATTCAAAAGATCATCTGCAAAACCCATAAGTGACAAGTCAATGTGCTTGCAAATATAACTCGGAGAGATAACCTGTTGTGCATCATTAACACTGTTATTATACAAAGTAGGAGACGTTATAGCCCCTTGCTTAATTCCCTTATGTACGGATATCTCCCCACTAAGTTCGCCATCTTGCAAACGAACACGAAGCTTGAGGTTCCTGTACATATCACGTCGTGACCTTACAATAGAAGAACGCACGCCTCGCTTACACAGCTCAACCAAAATCTGGGCATGAATCCCAGAGTCAAAAGCTCTCCTGACATCATACTGACCAAAGATCAAAGTTTCTCGCGAGAGATTAGCATCAAGTAATTTGTTAGCAAGAAGATAAAGTACATGAGTGCACCCGAGACCTTTTTGAAAACCAAACTGGTGTGGAAGCATCTCAAACTTATCATAAATCTCATCAAACAAAAAACTCTCGAATACTTTAAAAAATACTGAAGATATCGTTACTGGCCAATACGAAGAAGGCTGTTTGGCTGGCTTCCCCTTCTTTAATATCGGTATAACCATACCCAGACTAAAGCAGCTCGGGACTATCCCTTGTGTCAAAACCATCTGAAGCAGGAGGGCAATATGATGGTAAAGAACATAACCTCCTAAAGAAATATGTAGAGCACAAATACTATCGCAGCCTTTTGAGTATACCTTTTTTAGCTTTTTAACGGCCTGGCAAATTGTGACCGGTGACACTGAGAAATCGTCGAAGGTGTCGGTAAGCATAGAAGTCAGCTCATTCTCATAATTAGACTGCAGAACTGGATCAGGCGCTTTGAACTCGGACTCAAAGTAAGCACTCCACTCATTAGCAGAAATATTAGACGTAGGCTTGGCTTCTTCAGGCTTAGACCGAAGCGACCAAATAAGGTTCGGATTCTTATTGAGCTTTTGCGCAAAATTTTCTTTGAGGGTTGCACGGTGGGCATCTAACGTTTTATTGAACTCTCGTTTAGTATGGATTCGAATCTCATTCACTAGTCCACTCCGTGGCTTCCCACTGTCATACCAAACTTTCAGCCATAGCTTCGCTGACGCTCAAGCCACCGGTAGCTCCAGATTTCTAGACCACCCTTTCACCTGTGATCTATTACGGATACGCTTCAGAGGAACTGCTACACTCTCCGCGATCCTCAGAGCATGCGATATTTCTACACAGTACAGGTTTATCTGCAGACGTATTTCACTTTCATTGCAATACGAGTTTGCATTTCTCTGCAGCAGATAGAAGGGAACTTTTATTTTACTCAGGATATCCCCAGAAGGAGCCGCAAAGAGATAATTTGACACTTGTTTCCAGTCACTGTATACTCTCCATTGGGATTTGCACGGACCCGACAACTTTGGACAGTCCAGTCTCATTGACAATGACAAAGGCAAATTGTCAGAGTAAGAACTATCAGCTGTAACTTTTGCTTCGTCACTCACAGGAAAGTTCATTAACACATGATCAAGATTTGAGACGGTGTTGGCAAAACTGATAAAAGTGTAAGCTTTGTCATTATCAACGACACTAAACTGATCAGGATGGGAGCCTATAACGATTTGAGTCCTTTCAGACTCGGGATTAAGTAGGTCACAGTTGAAGTCCCCTATTGATAGAACTTTTGTATTCCCAGGAATTTGAGCCTTCACAAAACGACTTAGCTGAGTACATGCAGCCGTGAACTTGCTGTCCGAGAGGCTAGATATTTAAATAGTAGGAAGATATGCGTTTATTATCATAATATCACAAACTTTAACAGCGAGGAAGTGTTTACTTAATGCTAAAAGTTCAGCCTGAAGAGACTTTCTCACCAAAGTGGCTAAACCACCAGATGGCCGACCTCTGGATTTCACACGTTCAGCTGGCCGAATAAAACACTGGAGTGAACTTGAGAACTTGAGCAGGTTAGTATTGTCTTCGGAAAGCATGTGCTCTTGTAAACAAATTACTTCATTTGTTAGGCTCATAGTATCAAGCAGAACTTGTTTTCTCAAGTGCTTTCCCATTTATATTCCAAGACAGAATATTACACATTTTGGGAGCGTGATCCACCTTTCAAGTTTTTTCTGTTATCAGGACAGGTATAGTGATAACATGCGTGCCTAGTCGAATTGCAATTCAGGCACCGAGTAGGATTTTGACAAGGGTTCTCACGGGGGCTTGTGTGGCCAGTTTCTCCACAGCGGCTACAAGTTTCAGCTTCCTTACAGTCCACCGCTATGTGCCCCACATGATGACACCGATAACACCTTCGAGGCAAAAAGCGGAATTCTTCTTGACGGAATAGTTCGAAACCAATTTTAATCGGGTTCGTTAAGGCAGCGGACAAAGCACTTTTAGAGGGGTTATTTTAAACGCTTGCGAATTGCCACACTTGATTGCTTTTTCACAGTCTTTTGACAGATTTTTCAGAAGGTCCTCCGTCACGTTGCTGGGGAGACGTTTCACTATACCGATGAACTGGGAATTAACAAGTCAATTGTCAATTTTATGGCTAATTTTCAGCGTACCCGAGACTTTTTCGGCGGCCTACTTTGAAGAGACTGACAGTTATCATTCCTTATTTCTCCGCTTGAGCACTGCATCCGCTAATGTTTTATTGCACGGTTCCAGGCTTTTTAGAAAGCCCTTACGCTTGCCCGAATCGTCTAACTCAGGAGGCATATTTTTCCCGACAACCGAGAATAGCTGTTTTTCCATACTTGGCGCTTTAGATACTGACGAGGATGCGGTAGGCTGATTCTTGGAATCAGCAATAATTTTCAACTCATTGGTCAGAGTATCTAACTTGCGGAAAAACTGTTGCAGCTCACTGTCCATTTTTCTCGTCATTTCGTTCACTTTGGTAGTAATACAGACTGCAATTTCATCACCACACGTGGGAACAGACTCCGGTTCGAGAATAACGAAAGTCGGAAGCTCTTTACCGTCCTTAGCACAGCGCCATATGGCTTTTGCGATATCCGTCAAGTTATCACAGTCTATTTTGCATTCGCGTAATCGTTCTTCATATCCGAGTTCAGCCTCATAGTAAGTCCACAGCAGTTTTTTGGATTCCATAATACTGGCATGATCAAAAAACTCTATTCCTATGTTAACGAACATATCAGTCTTAATACCCTTTGTCATACATCTATATATTCACCAATTTCTTTAATAATTAATAATATCAAAATCTAGGCAGATATCTAAGGGTTGAACTATGTATTCAATATTTTTCTGGTGGTTGCCTTGCAGGAACAGTCAGTGAACAGTTGAAGGCTGTCTCCCTTGTCCCCGCAATTTAAGGGGTGAAGCCAGCGGGTACCACGGCTCTTGCTCACAACTCTTCACCCCCCCTCTGCTCACTTTTCTTTCCCCACCTCAATTGAAGCGTAAATGCCTCTAAATATCAGATGTCCTATTTATTTAAAATCACACTGCTTGATGGCTAACATCGCATATTATCAGTGAAAAAATTTCAAATTCATACCACTTTTACAAAATATAAATAAATGTCCAGAAACTAGGTTAGTAGATTAAGCAATGGTTTTATCATAGGTCAGGAACTATAATCCTTTGACAAATATTGCGAAATCCAATAGCTTCACTGGGATTATAATTCACTGAAAAAGCTTACTGGTTTGATAATATCCAATTTTTGACAGATACATTCACTATGAACTCTGAATCTTGTTGAATAGATCCAAAAAGGGTCTGAGATTAAAAAAGATCGTCCAGAATGTTGTGCACGACACAAAAAGCAGAGAGCTGATAACCTAGCACATAAAAATTTGAAAATGAATACTGTATCAGAAGTGGATACGTTACGCATGTTTTAATATATTAATACTAGAAATTAACTAAACCCAAATATTTTTTTTTCTTTTTTTTCATCAATATAAACCCAAATAATATTTATTTTTCTTTTTTTTATCAATAAAGATTCATATTATACTTTTATGTCTAGTGTCTGTGACAAAGATTTAAAGTTAGTTTTTTTTGGGGTAGAAGGGGCAAAAAAAGGTAGCTAGATTAGGTTACGTATTTAATATATGGTATGTTAAATATGGTTTTCAAAATCTAGAAGATCCAATTTTTTGTTTTTTTCTATTTTTTTTTTCAATGAAAAAACCAAAACAAAAATGTTTCAGTAAAAATACCAAAATCTAAATTAGCATGCTAATTTCCTGTACCTGCAGCCCTGAATCTTCAAACACGTGCCGACCAGGAAATTATAGATACGAAAGAGATACGATTTTTTAGAGAACTATTATTATTTTTTTCTAACTTATGAAGTTTTTTTTCTTTATTTTGCAACACTGAAGTATTAAAATACATTATTCTTCATTATTGACTCTTTGATACCATCACGCGGCTCCTTAAGAGGAAAGTATTCCACACTAATAGTCGCAGCTTTATCCTTCCCCTCAGAGATGGAAGTTTGTTCTTCGAGTTTCAGAAGTTTATCTAGACATCAAAAATCTTGAAACCACTGCCCGATCCAGGCCAGCCACCTAATGTTCGTAACATTATGGCCTATTGGGAGTTTTGGCATGCCTCTGGTGATATTTGCTCGGATCATTTTACCCATCTTCAAAATAATTTCGGTAATTTGTAGATGAGCCCTTAATATCCTGCCGTCGTCGATGGTAAAGAGTTTCGACATTGTCATTAGGCTTCTTTCTTTTGTGAACATAGACTTGGCCAAGATTGCCAAGTTTTACAATGCCTAATTTTGACTCAGGCCAATATTAACAGTAATCGTCATTCAACACGTTTATACGTTTCGGGTCAAACGGCTTTATTAAACGGGCCAAGTCTTCTAACGCTCCTTGAGACACCACAGCATCTGTCTGAATGTCTGTTCCAGTCACAATTTTGCCAATACAGTTGAGTATTTACAACACGCTGAATTCGGTCGTAATTCACACCTGAGATGTTCGAAAGAGCCCAGCATTAGTCGTACGATTAAGGTACGATTAATTTAAATTTATGTGCTAAGTGTTTTTTTCGTCCCGACTCTGTCGAGTTTTCTCTCTGTCGAGAATTTTTATGTTGTGTAAATATGGTAGTAATAATAAAACCTTCAACCTAGCGCGGCCAACATAATCTTTGGCGAATCTCCGATTGACCTTTGTCTGCCAATATGAATGTTTGTTTTGGTTTGTTTAACGTTAGCATTACCTTAAATAGGATACCTCTCATTTGAACAAAGTCATGATCATAGGAATATTTTTTTTTATCCGTATTTACGTCTCATCATAGGCAGTGCAATCGCGCTGCCTAAATAAAGAACGATGTTGGCACAATGTATTATTATTTTTTTGTTTTCTTTTTTTCCATACCAGGGCACTTCGCATCAAAGGAGTTGTCGTAGAAACTTGGAAAAGGGCTCATTTGATTGGAAATTGGAACGGCTAGTGCCTTTTTTAATAGTCGAAAGTGATTGGAAGGCAACTAGCCCCCCCCCCCCCCCACACGCCCATTACTCCCCCAAACACATCGAATCAAAATTTTGAAATAGCCATTTTGTTCAGCGCAGTTGATTTCCAGATAGAAAATATGTTTTTGAGGAGGTCACTCTCCCACAACCCTCAGGGCAAGGGTTTTAAGTTATGCCCTGGGGGCATATAAGAACGATGTTGGCACAATGTATTATGTATTAATTTTTTTTTCTTTAGACCAGGGCACTTTGTATCGAAGAAGTTGTCGATATAGAAGAGGAAACTCCCCCACAGCCCTCAGGGCAAGAGTTGTAAGTTATGCCCTGGGGGCATATAAGGTTTTTATAGAAAGAGTTGTCGTAGAAAATTCGAAAAAGGCTCATTCGATTGGAAATTCATAGGGCTAATAACCTTTTTAATAGTCGAAAGTGATTGGAGGGCAACTAACCCCACTCTCACGCCCACCTTTTCCCCAAACACATCCAATCAAAATTTTTAGATAGCCATTTTGTTCCACGCAGTTTAAAGTTCAGGTAATTATACCTTTGAGCAGGACAGTCCCCCCACAGTCTTCAGGGCAAGGGTTATAAGTTGTGCCCTGGGGGCTTATAAATTTTTGTTGAAGTCTTTGTCGTAGAAACTTGAAAAAGGGCTTATTCGATTGGAAATTCAACGGTCTAGTGCCCTTGTTAATAGTCGAAATTGATTTGAGGGCAACTAGCCCCCCTCTCACGCCCACCTTTTCCCCAACCATATCCAATAAAAATTTTTAGATAGGCATTTTTTTCAGCGTAGCTGATTTCCAGATAGAAATTATTTTTTGAGGAGGACACCCCCCCCCCCCCCGACACACACACACAGCCCTCAGGACAAGGTTTGTAAGTTATGCCGTAAGTTTTATATGCCCCATATATAAGGGGCATATACAAGGGTTGTAAGTTATGCCCTGGGGGCATATAATGTTTTTATAGAACACGTTGTCGTACAAATTTCAAAAAGAGCTCATTCGATTGGAAATTGAAATGGCTAGTGCCCTTTTTGATAGTCAAAAGGGATTGGAAAGCAACTAACACCCCTTCCACGCCCATCATTTCCCCAAGCACATCCAATCAAAATTTTGAGATAGCCTTTTTGTTCCATGCAGTTTAAGGTTCAGGAAATTATACCTTTGATTAGAACACTCCCCCCACAGTCAAATAGGACGATGTTGGCACAATGTATTATTTTTTTTTTCCATACCAGGGCACTTCGTATCAAAGGAGCTGTCGTAGAAATTTCGAAAAGGGCTCATTCGATTGAAACTTGAAATGGCTTGTGCCCTTTTTGGCTTGTGCCCTGGGGGCATATAAGGTTTTTATAGAACACGTTGTCGTAGTATCTTCAAAAAGGGCTCATTCGATTGGAAATTGAAGTGGCTTGTGCCCTTTTTAATAGTCGAAAGTGATTGAAGGGAACTAAAACCCCTTCCACGCCCACCATTTCCCGATACACATCTAATCAAAATTTTGAGATAGCCATTTTATTCAGCGTAGTTGCTTTCCAGATAGAAATTATGTTTTTGAGGAGGACATCCCCCACAGTCCCCCTCTCACGCCCGCCTTTTCCCCAAACACATACAGTCAAAATTTTTAGATAGCCGTTTGATTCAACGTAGTTTAAAGTTTTGGAAATTAGGTCTTTGAGGATGATAAACCCTCCCCCTCCCTACAGTCATCAGGGCAAGGGTTATAAGTTATGCCTTGGGGCATATAAGGTTTTTATAGAAAGCGATTTTGTAGAAACTTCAAAAAGGGCTCATCAAATTTGAAATTGAAAGGGATAGTGCCCTTTTTAATAGTCGAAAGTGATTGAAGGACAACTAACCCCCCTCTCACGCCCAGAATTTCCCCAAACACATCCAATCAAAATTTTGAGATATCCATTTTGTTCAACGTAGTTGAAAGTTCTGGAAATTAGGTCTTTTAGGATGCTAACCCCCTCAGAGCCCTCAGTGCAAGGGAGGTAAGTTATGCCTTGGGGGCATATAAGTTTTATATAGAAAGTTTTTGTAGAAATTTCAGAAAGGGCTCATTTGATTCGAAATTGAAATTCCCCTTTTTAATAGTCGAAAGTGAGTGGAGAGTAATTAACCCTCTCTCGCGCCAACCATTTCCCCAAAAGCATTCAATCAAAGTTTAGAAATAGCCATTTTTTCAATGTAGTTTAAAGTTCTGGAAATTATGTATTTAAGGATGACAAACCCCCCAGAGTCCTCAGGGCAAAGGTTGTAAGTAGTGCCCTGGGGGCATACAAAGTTCTTATATATAGAGTTATCGCAAAATCTTCAAAAGGGGCTCATTCAATTGGAAATTAAGAGGGCTAGTGCCCTTTTTGATAGTAAAGCGATTGGAGGGTAACTAACCCCCTCTCACGCCCACCATTTCCTCAAAAACATTTAATCAAAGTTTTGAGATAGCACTTTTGTTCAACGTAGTTGACAGTTCTAGAAATTATATATTTAAGGACGACAAACCCCCCAGAGCTCTCAGGGCAAAGGTTGTAAATAGTGCCCTGGGGGCATACAAAGTTTTTATAGATAGAGTTGTCGTAAAAATTTCAAAAGTGGCTCATTCAATTGGAAATTGAGAGGGCTAGTGCCCTTTTTAATAGTCGAAAGTGATTGTAGGGTAACTAAAACGCCTACCATTCCCCCAAACACACCCAATCAAAATTTTCAGATAGCCATTTTGTTCAACGTAGTAGAAACTTCTGGAAATTAGGTCTTTGAGGATGTCAGTGCCCCCCCCCCCCCCAGCCCTCAGGGCAATGGTTGTGAGTTGTGCCCTGAGAGCATATAAGGTTTTTATTGAAAGTGTTGTCGTAGAAACTTCAAAAAAGTTTATTTGACTGGAAATTGAAATGGCTAGTACCTTTCTTAACGGTTGAAAGTAGTTGGAGATAGACCCCGGCGCCGCACCGGCGGATCGACCGAACGCCGCCGACAAGAGGTCCGGTCGAACGCCGCCGAAGTGTCGTAATGCCACCGGCGCGCCGTAGGCACGCCGCCTCCGGCAGAGGCGGCGGTGTTCGGTCGACTTTAAATTATTTTTACGGCACTTCTTTATTGCGTCAACCGCAGAGTCGGAGCTTTTCCTTCTCGTGTGGTTTAGTATTTCGATTTTCCTGATTAGAAATCAAGCAGAGCTTGCACAATCCCTGAATTTTTGGGTATTTCCCCGAAAATTTATGCGTCACCCCGAAAAAAAATTTGGTTCTCCAAAACCTCGAAAATCACGCAATCACGGTGCCACCCCTAGTGATTTATCACCAGTGACTTTCCCTGCCAAATATTACTTTGTATACCAGAATTCTTCACTGATCTCTTGTTCATTAATTTTCGTCTCTTTTGTTACTTTGCATAAAAACCAGACCGATGTAATATGCTATTGCAAATATTGCAATATACACAGTTCTTCATATGTTGACCAAAAAAAGTATCGTCTTTATGAAATGAGTTTAAATCATTTCGAATGCGGTTTCCCAATCGCTATTTCTTACATCCTTCGTAGTCAAGAATTTTATTTTCAAGTTGAATAGAATTATTGAACGCATTCACTGCAATACAGCTTCAGCCTTTTGTTGGATTTTGAAAATGACAGCCGACAGATTGTTTCTACAGCTGAATTGTAAGTTTGCAGATTTTTTTTTTTTGCTGTTTTTAGATAAGATTTTCTTAATGTTTAATACTCAATTATTGAACATCTAATAGAAAATAGAATCTTCTTTCTGGAAAATTTTTTCCCCCCCCCCACCAAAAAAAAACAGCCTTCGGCTGAGACAAAATTTAGCTATAGACTAGGCTATGTACAATGCCTATAGGGGATTAAGGAATTAAGTTAAGGAATCTTTAATTAAGCTATGCCTATAGGGGAGGGGGATAGGGGGCTATCATTTTTAAATGATAATACCTCATTTTTTAACTGAAAGCAGGGATGCCAAAAAGATAATTATTTTTTTCATTTAAAGTGGAGACAGAAGAAAATGATATCAAATTCCCTGGGAAACCATTGAAATATTTTGATAGACCCAGGGTATTTTGCGATTTCTCATAGGCTACTGGCCTTATTCGGCTTTTGTGTGTGCTCCCTTTTAATTCGATTCTTTGGATCGTATGGAATGCCATGGCGAATCTATCACTCAGTTTTCCAATAATTTGATGTATATCTGAATAATTTTGAATTTTTTGTTGTTGTCTTTGTACCCCTTTACTCATACCCTCAATTTTTTTTTCAAGGACCACTAAGCTGTTTAACGTTATTTTGCATATTTTTTTGAACCATATAGTGACCTAGTTAATTATTAAGTAAATCATTTTTCTAATGAAAGCTGAGACTGCATCCTATCAAGGTGGTGTCCAGAAGGGGGTGGGGGGTCGGGATGTATTAAATTTAAATTATAATAGCTAGAAATTTTATTCATTGAAAGCAGGGATCCCAAAAAGTTCATTTTTTTTAATCTAAAGCAGATACGGAATCCTATCAAGATGGTATCCAGAGGGGGGGGGGGGGGTATTTTGCTAACAAATTTAAATGATAAAACCGCGATTTTTTTTAAAGCAGGGGTGCCAATAAGTTAATTATATTTTTTTTTATTTAAAGCTGAGGCGGTATCCTATCAAGATGGTATCCAGAAGGGGGGCATAGGGAGTTATCATATTTAAGTGATAGTACCTTGATTTTTTTATTGAAAGCAGGGATACCAAAAAATTGAAAAGTTGACAAAATTAACAAGATTTTCGTGAGTTATACTTGATACAGCACTTGCATGGGTTTATCGTCCAAAGGGAAAGGGACATATGCGTCCAATCCGGTTTTTTTCCTATTGATGAAACGGGTTTACTTTGAAAACATTCATTCATATGTACCTGGCAGATTCACACTAAAACTAATCGGTGTGACGAAAGCGATATCGACATCCCCACCTAACGTTGCGCTCGAGTAACAATGGCGCCCTTGGTCCAGTGCCCAAGTTACATTAAATGGCCAGGTCATAATAAAAGCTTTCAATTTGGGAGGTTCAAGGAGGAGTCTTTGACAGTCTTATGACCTCAGGGTACTAGATGTTGCAATGTTCTTACGTGTCTACAGTGGTTTAAAAAATTCGATCACACCACAAATGATTACCAAAAACATGCACAAATGTAACATTTGGAATATTATAACACTTTTTTCAAAGCTTTGAAGAAAAGCAAAAAAGGCTAAATAGTCCTAACTATGTTTGAAAGCTATTTTACAAAGAAACTCTTTGGAGATTTCCATGGAAATGACCATAGCAAAAGCTTTGAGCTTGAGTGGGGATCAAAGAGGAGTCTAAGTATTTTGACCACATGTGACTTATTGTTGCTACTTTCTTAAATTTGGTAATTCCTGTGAGCATTTGGAAATGAAAGCTTAAACTCAATAACTGATACTAAGGGTCCTAAACTTTTGCATGGATTAAAAGTGACAAAATATGATGAACATTTCAACATCTTCCTGGAGCTACTTCAGTCTGCATGTTATTTTATTTAATTACACTTAAAACGGATGAGTTTTTCATTTTTTACCTAAGAAAATAGCTGGCACTTCATTTTTCTTCATAGCCAATAAACTATTAAGGGTTTTTTGTGTCATTGTAATTGAAGTGTTCTCATGTGAAGTGTTCATCATGTATTTTTCAATTTGGTAAATTTACTCCTTTTAGATACAGTTTATAATTTGACTGATATTAGGTATTTATCAGTTTATAGTTTGGAATGAATCCCCAAAAGAAAAAATGAATAATATCCAAAAGAGCAGCCTAAAGCGATAAAAAAGCAGCAGTTCAGCCTTAGCCTACATGACATATATTCTATAAAGAAGCCAAAAAAAACTTTAACCCTCTCGCGGGCGCTGGTTGGTTTTGAGGACACTTAATTGTAACCCCCTCTTTACCCAAAGCTGAGCTTTTAACATATGTTTATCGGTGCCATCTGATTGCCGAGTTTTCCATAAACGTCCCTGAAGAGCCATCTACCGGATAAGCTGTGCTTTCTTCCTGCCAAATTTGGAGAAAATTGTAATTTGAGTTTTATCAAGGATTTGCAAGGTAACTCCACTTTTTCTTTATTTTGTAGACATTATCGCTGAACTAGGAAAGTTAGGATTTTTTTCTAAGAGAATTCATACCCTTAATACTATCTTTGAGTAATTTTTTCGATTTCTGAATATTTCATACAGTAAACCCATATATTTTCTTTCTGTCCCCGCATGAGGGCATTGCCCATTACCGTCAACTTTTTTCATAGTTTTCGTTCCGTATAGTTTCCGTAGAATGCCACAGGTAACACTACTGTTCATTTGTCCCCGCTTGTACCTTGTGCTCGCAAACTAGTAAAGCTTCTGTTCTTTACAGATGAGTCGGCGAAAAATCAGGAATGATGAAGAAATCATGAAAATCATGTTTGAAGACGATAGTGACAATGGAATCGATTCAGACCAATCAAATCTTTCCTCCGACGAAGAAGATGGCAGAGATCTCACTTGGCAGCCTTCATGTGAAGAAGAGGACGTCCAACTTGCTACCGGATTTAGCCCAGCGGCTAGAGATACGCAAGAGAGAGCTACAGACGAAGACAGTGTAGACCAAGAGGTAGCGGAACCTGATCGAACGGAACCGTTTGTCTAGCGTGTTGCTAGAACTTATACGAGGAAAAGGAAAAGCCCAAGCATGAAGACCAATAGTTCTGTTTCTTTTGCGATGTCGCAAGCAGACCCTGTTGTCAACAGTTCAGTTTCAGATGGAAGATTACAGGTCACTGCTTCACAGTCTAACAGTGGGATTGCAGCTAAAACCAAAGTTCCACGAGACAAGCCGAAGTCTAAACCGGTCAAGGCCAGACGACGTATTTGGAGAGCCAATGTCGATAATCCTCTAGCAGAGTCGGTTCCTTCGTTCACCGGAGATGGTCGGGTCTTGCTCAATCTCATCAACGAGTCGGATCCTGTCGATTTCTTTGAGGGACTTCTTTCCAACGAAATTCTTCCAATGGTCGTCAGGGAGTCTAACGCTTACGCATTGTAAAAAAAAGGGTCTGAGTTGAATATGACATCAGCAGAACTACGCATCTATGTTGGATGCCTTCTGATAATGAGTTATTTTCGATACCCAAGAATTGAAAACTACTGGTCAAGTACCCTGAGGCTACCTCAGATTGCTGATTATATTTCAAGCAAAAGGTTCAAAAAAATTAGAGAATGTTTACAGTTCGCTACTCAGCAAAGTAGCCCTGATGGTGACAAATACTACAAGATCCGCCCATTTTTGGAGATGTTGCGCAACTCTTTCAAAGCAGCAGTGGCCGACGAAGAATACAGTTCAATAGACGAGATGATGGTCACCTTCAAGGGAAGAAGCAGCCTCAAGCAGTATATGGCATCTAAACCAACTAAGTGGGGTTTCATAATTTGGGTTCGGGCTGGAGTCTCAGGATATGTGTATGATTTTGAGCCATATCAAGGCAGCGGTGCCAACCGCAACCGACCAGCGTACGGGTTAGGAGGAGACCTGGTTGTGAAACTCACTCGTGACCTCAAAAACACAAACGCTAAAGTGTATTTGGACAACTTTTTTACCTCGTTATCTCTGGTGGAAGCATTAGCAAAGAAAAAGCTGAACCTAAGCTAATACCAGAAGTCGAAATGAAAAAGAAAAAGTGAGGAACCTTGTCGTTTGCTACGTCTGCTGAAGGAGTGATGGTTTTACGCTGGAAAGACAACAATCTCGTAAATGTTTGTTCATCCTTTGCTGGTTATGCCCCAACTGACAGTGTCCAGAGATGGTGCAGCACAGCGAAATCGAAAGTTGCGGTTGTAAGGCCATACGCAGTGAAGGAAAATAATAAGTGTATGGGAGGCGTGGATTTGATGGATTCGCTGACTTCACTTTACAAAAACGACTTTCGAAACAAAGTTGGTACATGCGCCTTTTCCACCATTTCCTTGATGTTGCTGTTGTCAACGCTTGGATTCTCTACAGAAAAACCTGCCTTGTCGTCACACTTGATCTCCTCCATTTCATACCGTCTGTTGCAGTAGCTATGACGAACAAAGGGATGGTGCGGATGAGGACAAGCCCTGGTCGGCCTTCAAAAATGGGCTTTGTCAAGAAAAGGACTGTCATTGCTGTCCCAAATGAGATCCGACTTGATGGTCTGAGTGGCCATTGGCCTGGCAAGTTTGACAAAAATAACGCTTCTCGATGCCAGGACAAGAACTCCACGAGTAAAACGAGATTCCTCTGCAAAAAATGCAAAGTCGTATTGTGCCCTGAATTTTTCAAGAACTTTCACAGTGTCGGATAAGCCTTTCGAAAGAGTGTTTTCTGGGCGGCGTCCCCATATGTGGACAGTAGCATATTTTACCTTTTTATCCTTTTTTGTCAGTTTCTGAATACATATCTGAAATCTATGTATTTTTCTACATAGGAAAGAACTTTGTCCTGTCAGTTTATCTCAAAAATTGGAAATTCGCCCGCGAGAGGGTTAAAATGCATTTTTTTTTAAATTGTAATTAAAAACCAGTTTTTAATACAAGAAGGCTACTTAGGTGGGGTAGCTTTATTAGTTAATAATAATATAAAATTTGTGGCATCAATTTTCCAGATTTTGCAAATGATGTTGATGTAATTGGTATCAGTGTTTGGCTGAATATTTTAAAAACCTACATAATAAGCTTTTATAACCCTAATGGCCAAACTACAGATGCCAAGGATTTCTTTAATTATATAAATAATTCTAATATGTTAAAAAATATCATTATTTGTGGTGATTTCAATGCCCACAGCCTTTTGTGGGGGAATAAACCAGTAAATAAAGCTGGTAAATTCATTGAGAATATGACTTCAAATAATAATGAATTAGCTGTTGCTACCCCTCCAAACCTGAATACATATTTCAACCCCAAAAGCGGCAGATTCTCCACAATTGACCTACAAATTGTGTCATTAAATTTGTTGAACAAAATTTACATAAATAAAATTGATAGTCTATGTACTGACCACTTTGCTATAGTTTGCTCCCCAATTGAACCTGCTGAAACTTTATCTCATACCTCCAAATATATCAACACTAAAGCAAATTGGTCTATGTTCCAACATAAGCTAAATGATGAAATTACAAGTTTCACCCAAAGTTCGTGCATTTCAAATACAACAGCGGACCCACATGCTGAAGCCTTGACATCTTTACTAATAAATTAAGCTAATCATGCTATCCCCAGGACAACACCTAAGAAAACCTTCCCTAAACAAATTCCTAAAGCATGGTGGACAAATGAGTGCCTAAATAAATTGAGGATAAAAAAGGCAGCTAGGACAGAATTCATAAAAAAAAACCATCACCTACTACATATTTAAAAAAATTACAAGCAGAATCTAATCTAAAAAGGACTATAATAGATGCTAAATATTAATACTGGAATAATTTTGCAAATAATCTCTCCAGAGAAACGCATGAGCCAATGATACATAAGGTCATAAGCCACATCTGTGGGAAAAATAATTCCCCCAACCCACTCCTGTATGAGCTTATGCATAATTATACCCATTATGAAAATTATTATGGAAAAACTAACCTATTTGCAACCCTTTTCGTTAATAAGCGAACATCAAATAATCAAAAAAAACTGTCCCCAATTCCTATGAACCCACATTACAATCCACGCTCAAGATCCGATTTCCTAACTAATCCATTTTCAATCTAGGAATTGAATAATGCAAAACATTATATTAAGACCAAAACTAACGGCAGCTAAGACAATATACACCCTACATGGAAAAATAACCTCACACCTTCATACAAACAAGAATTGCTAAATTGTTATAATCACGCTTGGGCATCTTCTAGGTTCCCCAATATATGGAATAGTTCGTCCCTCCTACCAATCCTAAAGAAAAATAAACCAAAAGATAACCCTGAGTATTATAGGCCCATAATGATTACTCCTGTGATGGGGAAAATAATGGAAAAAATGATTTCTCCCAGACTCCCCTGGTCTGTTGAAAAATATAATATGGTCCATCACACTTAAACTTGATTCAAGAAACACTACTCTTCAGCAAATGCTTTCATTTTGCTAAATAATACAATCAATGAATCATCCTAAAAAACAAATGTCCTAGTTAAAGCTTTCCTAGATTTTGAAGGGGCATATGACAATGTGAACCACCAAATCCTTTTAAACAAACTTGCAAACCTTGGAGTACCCCCTAAGCTAGTATCTTTTATTAAATCCTTCATAGATATGCGAAGTTTCATCGTTTGTGTTGGTTCAGCCTCTTCACCCCAAAAAGACAACAACAAAAGGCCTACCTCAGGGAGCAGTCCTCTGTTGCCTCCTATTTGCCCTATATCTGTGGGACATGAACCTACCCCACACGAATCTACAATATGCGGATGATCTGGTGCTATGGTCATCTGGTAACACCTTTCAGATAGCACAGTCAAATATGCAAAAGTCACTTTTCCAGTTTGAAAAATTCTCTCAACATTCAGATTTACCCATTGCACCCACCAAGTCAAAAATAATCCAATTTCAACGGAAGCAAAGCCATATTAATTTTAAACTAACTCTAAATAAAACAGCTATTCCAGAAGATAATCATATTAATTACCTAGGTCTCATGCTTGACCAAAAACTTAATTTCCACCTCCACATTTCAAACACAATAAAAAAATGCTATAGAAAAACAAATATACTAAAAAAACTTCTTTCCACATCATGGGGCTGTAAGGAGAAAACCTTACTCCAGTTTTATAAATCACATATAAGACCCCATATTGACTATGGGCTCATCGTCTATGGTGCATGTGCAAAGACCCAGATGCAAAAAGTTGAAACAACACAAAATGATATAATACGTCTCATATTTGGTCTTAGGAAGCCCACAAGCACCAAGTTTCTGCTTATGGAGAGTGGATTAACAACAATAAGGGAGAGACGTAGGTTTCTTTTGACAAAACATCTTACAAAAATTGAATCTTATAGCTCACACACATTACATAATTGGTTAAGAAATCCAGCCATGTATAGAGGCATTGCAGATGAGTATGCCAATATTCAGAAGAAGTTCCCTGTACCAGCAAAGTCTATTGCACCCACTTTCCCCCAATCCCCCCCATGGAATTGGTCAAGTCCCATAATAAATAATGAATTCTCAAAGTGGAATAAAGATTTAACCCCCATTGCTTTTGTCCAGAAAAATTTTGCAGAACTTAATACAATTACGTATAAAAATCACTTCCAAATATTTGTTGATGGGTCAAAAATGAATGAGAAGGTTGCAAGTGGTGTTTTCCTTCCTCACCTGAAAATTGCAATGGGCGAGAGATTATACAATAATTTATCTATAATGTCTGCTGAGTTAAATGCCATAATCATGGCATTAGAATACCTTAAGGAAAACCAACCTTTGATTGCAAATTAAAATAATATTGTCATATATTCCAACTCTCTATCAAGCCTTGAGTTGCTGGCCTCAGCTCCTCAATATAAGTTGGACATTGACACTTATCATTGTCTCAGTATTGTTGATACTCTTGCTTCAAGTGGCATAAAATCTTACTTTCAGTACATTCCTAGCCACTCTGGCATAAGTGGTAATCATCAGGTTGATGAAATAGCAAAAAATGCTATAAATATTGACCAGCCAAGTGGGAGACCAATCCCAATTAGAGATATTTACCGATGGAGGCTATCAGATATTAATTTTAATAAGATTAATCCTATCCTTTCCCCCTTTCCCAATAAGTATCTTTCTAAAATTTATCATAGAATTCGTTCTGGAACAAATGGACTAAATTTCCTTGCATTCTCATATAAGTTTTCTAATTCAAGTGGTTCAATTCCCCTGTCCCCTCTTTGCAGGCATTGTAATATGAATAATAAAACAATTGACCATAGCCTATTTGAATGTAATATGCTGACGTCTGCACAACATACCTTGCTTTGTAAACTGTTAAAATGCTTCAAACACCACAAAATCTCACTACCATTCAAGAGCCTAGCCAACTATACCTGCACACAGAGCACAGAAATTGATATCTATCTTCTTATATTTGAACTCCTTGAGTCAAAAGATCTACTGAAAGATATCTGAGAATTTTTCTAATAAATAAGATTCAACCAAGACAGTAGCTCTGTAGCCCACAGAGTGAAGCAAAAAGACGAGGGCTAAATAGTACCAACTGAATAGCCCGTCTGCTGTGAATTAGAAGAAGAAGAAGAAGGAATCCAAAAGAGCAAAAAAAAACAATCAATATCAAAGTCGCCCATTTCAACTGTTTTAAATGTGACAAAACAAATATAGGCAAAGGGCATTATGAAAAAATTAAGCTTCTAAGTCCAAAGTTATATTCAAAGTTTTTACCCACATAACTGACGAATTTTGTGATACGGTATTTGAAATTTTGTATGCAGTAATGCTCGATGAAAAAAACTACTAATTTTGATAATTATTTATGTTAAGAATACATAGCTAATAGATATTTCAACTACTCGTATTATGCAAGGGTTCTGAAACGCCACAGCCATTTCGTTTCTACCATATTTCTATTTCTCTTGATGAATAACGAAGAAGACCAGTTTCCAGCCAGCGACTTGTGAATTTTTGAACTCATGAATAGGCTCGAATCTGTTGTAAATTGAAGCTGTGATTTGAAAAAGACTGATGAAAACATTAATGTTTGCGGTCAACATTGATCGCGCCGGCAGCGCGCCGCCGACATCTTACCGGTGGCGCGCCGTAGGCGTCTTACCGGTGGCGTGGCGCGGCGTGCTGTTTTTTTCCCGTTGTCGTAGATACTTAAAAAGGGCTCATTCGATTGGAAATCGAAAGTCCTAGTGCCCTTTTTAATAGTCGAAAGTGATTGGAAGGCTTGACTTCCATTTCCATTTGCCCATTATGTTTAAAAATAAATGTTTTCTTAAGAATGAATAAAAATGCACTGTGTTAATGTTAATTCCCAATAAAGTATCTCAGTAGTATCCCAAGAACGACTGAGGGTATTATGTTCTAACTTTCGAGGCTGCTTCTGCTCTTAAAATTTAACCAAATCAAAATGGCGAAGTGTATCCAAGCTATCAAAGAAAGTAAAAAGTTTTTTTTGCGAATGATATCAAGTTTTCCATTTCAGGTCAACTAGAGGAGGTATGAAACTAAATTAAAGAGTATTAATTGTGTCCAGATTTTTAAAAGGGTGTATGTTGCTAAAAATTGCTGAAAATTTTTTTCCAGCATATAAATAGCAAGCCAAACTATAAAGTCTTAAGAAAAACGAAAAGATTTAAAGCATTATTTTATTTTTCCCTGAAAGGACTATGTCAACATAAAACGAACAGAAATTAATTTAAAAAAACTTTTTCCACAAAATAATTTTTCAAAGAAAAGTAAAGAACTCCATTAAACAAAAAATGAGCAAAAAAATTTCAAATAATCTACCAAGCGTGAAACTACCACAAATCAGCATCGATAAATAAATGAAACCCAAAACAGACAGAAATTACAATAAATAACTGATTCAAACTAAAAGCGAGCAGAAATTAACATAAGTTGGGTTCTAAATTTCTATGCCTTCCCAAGGCCAGAATATAATTTACACTTTACTGAAAAAATATAAATATTTTTACATTCATAACTCTAATAAATCAAAAAACTTTATCATTTGGATTACTAAGTATTACTATATGTATATTAAACTGACAATGCACAATCATTTGTAGTTTTTTCTCTAAAAAAAAAATACATTTTTTAGGCACAATTGTATTTTCTAAACACAATTTGTATGTTTAACTCTTTAAAGCCTATGTTAGGAAAGTAAAAAAATTAAAGCCTATTTTAGTAGTGTAAAAATTGCTGCGGTGGTGCGGAAGGTCTAAAATAAAAAAAGGAAGATTACATCGGCGATTAGGAATGTTGTCTTGCATGTTGGCTGAGACGGCAACAATTTTTAAGTCTAACATTGACATCCGTTAGAGTCCTTCTAGACTATCCAATTTCTTCGAAACACACACGAGTACTTCAACTGCTTTTTTCGTTTTCAAAACCCGTAAGTCAGGGGGTCAAAAAATAGAGAAATAGAACAAAAAACGATAGCATGCACTGCTTTTCTGACAAAAATGCCACAGAAAAGAAACAAAAAGTAATTGGTGAATTTTTTTATGTTTTTGAGAATAAGAAAAACTAAATATTTCTTTTCGTTATTTTCAGACAAAGTATTCCTCTATTAGTAATCAAAGACATACGAGAATGCTGAAAATTGGCAAGAAACTTTCAATTTTAGAGTTAAGTTTAGTGATAAATTTGCCGCAAAAAAGAAACAAAAAGGGATTGGCGAATTTATAATGTATCTCTTTTTAATTTTCTAATGTATAGAAAAAGCTAGATAGTAATACTCCCTATTTTTAGGTCAAGTTTTCCCCCATTAGTGATTAAAGACGGACAAGAATGCTGGAAATCGGCAAGAAACTTTTAAATTTAGTGTTGAGGATTGTATTTTCCCCTTCTATATGAGGGGGGAGGGGGAGATTCTCGAGTTTCGCTTCCCTTTGCCATTTTCTCCCATTTTGCCATTATGGGGCAAAATTTCAGGGTAAAATCTGCCACTTTAAAAAAAAGTAAACTTTAGTACAAGATATTTAGAAGAAATTAATTGATTATAAAATTAAAGATGAGTTTTTTTTAAATATCAACGATATGGGTGAATTACAGTGTATTATTCACCGAAAATATTTCCCAGGTTTGGTTGGAGGGATACCGCAAAAATACGACTCCTTGCCCGACCGGCACCGCTTTATTATGCTCGTATATTGGCAACATTGCTTTGTAATAGACAATATTTTAAATAGAAAAGACATGGAACTTCAGATTAGCTCTTCAACAAAATCATTTGCTGGAAAACAGCTGATTTGTTACTTTGAAAGGTATCAATAGTAATATGGCATTATGGTCACTTTTGACAAGGAAACCTGAGCCTTAATAAGAAAATAATTGCACTAGGCCATGGTTAATGAATCTCTTCATCAACACTTTTCTCATATAGCCTAGGCCTATTACCCTAGGCTTGTGATCACTAGAATACCTCTTTCATTCGCACCACCATGTGATGGTCTTATTAGTTGTGCATTTCCCCTACACTTGTAAAAATGAATATAAACAAATTTTGTATGCATGTTTTTAGTTTTTTTTTGTATCCCCCCCCCAAAAAAAAAATCTTTGAATAAAACCCCTTCAAAATAAATCCAGGGTATGACCTTGATATATTTTGTGCTGCATTTTTGGAAAAATTCTAGTTTAACTACTTTTCACTCTCTTGGAAAGGGGTTAGATTAGGAAAATGAAACTTTCACAGATGGCTCTACAGACTAAAGTATGCCCCAGGAAGGTATTGTGAAGTATCTACATCCACTCCTTCTCCCTTTAGAGGGTAGTGACCTTTTATGACCTTGAAAAATCTTTGTGCTATGAAAGTGAAACTTTACAAAACTGATCTGCTTAAATGAAGTACAAGAGAACTTTTTTCAGCTTCACAACTTTACTTAATCCCCATTTACAAGGTTTCAAAGATCTGTATTTACATTTCCTAAATAAATAAACAAAAATTACTGATATTGTAAAATGCCTCTTTTTGTGAAAGACCACTTTTCTTTGGCATTCTGGAAAAGTAGAGATTTGTTTTACTACAGCACAATGTGAGTTTGCTGTAGTAATTGCCTCTGACTAGAGCTAGCCTAGTGGGAGTAATTTGTCATCGTAAATTGAAAATGTGGTCTCTGTTTTAACAAGCAATTGATGAGAAAAATCAAATTTAATATTTGTGATTAAAATTAAAATAGCAATATATTTAGATTTTGCTACAATAGAGTTACAGTTTATAAATGCCAAGCAATAAAAGTTACATTTTTAAACTCAGAAGACAATCAGCTCTCTGTTAATATATGAATATAACTGAAACACTGAAAGTATATATACTAAACCCCAAAGCTGTGCCAAAAAGTTGGTGGTGCACCACTAAAAAAAAATGGTGGCGTGCCACCAAGCTTGCATCAGCAAGCTGACACCACTGCTGATTCTATCAGTGGTGGCCTCACTAATACGCCACCATTTTTTCTCTCTTTTTTGGTTATTGATATCAACCTCCGGGCTTCAACTGTCATCCCAGCTAATCTGTTTCTTAAAAATAAATACTGTCATCTTAGGCTTGCCATGTTGGTTCATAGAAAGAAGAAGAAGAAATTTTTCTTGAAACAAAAATCTTGAAGAAATTTTCTTCACAACAGCAACCTTATAAGAAAATCGAAATATATTTTCTTGTGATTATTATCTCTTCTAATCAGCAGTTGTACCAAACCAATCCTGCTCAAGTCATCCTCAGGGCTATACTGTGGTGTTTATCCTCCCCATAGTATAGTGCCGACGGTTTGATATCATCTATTTTCCCTTCTTGTTTTTGTTTTATTTTGTGTTTAAAGCTTTTTCCAATAGGAAATTTTTATAAGTCCTCCAAAAAAAAACGTCTCCCCAGATCCCAACTCAAATTCCAGTGAAAGTGTCATAGTAAAAGATACCCATCCTGGCTGGTCAAGCACATTTTCTGAAATTTCTAATAATAACTTTAATTCGGAGAATAGGACAATGATAACTGTAGGTCATAATGTAACTTTATGTGATTATAATGGTTTTCATGAGGTCCTCTCTTGAAGCTGTAAAAAAAAGAAAAAAATATCCCCAATTAAAAGCATTTCCCCTCTCCCTGCTCAAGATCCAGCCTCAAAAAACCTAGCAATTTACCTTAAAATTACTCCAACTGCCCCCTTTGAAATAAAAATGATCACTGCAATAAGAGTTGCAATTTTTAAATTGCTAAAAGCAATGTTCTCTCTTAACATTAACCGTGATGGATCTCTGCTAATAGCTGTAGAAGATCAGAAATCAGCAGATACAATAATTAACCTAAAATCCCTTCTGAATACCCCAATTATTGCATCTAATTGGAACCCAAAACAATCACCAACAAAAATAGTAGTTTATAATGTTCCCCCAGAGATATCTACTCAGGAGTTAAAAGAAGGCATCTCAGATAGGGCTGGAAACACAATCCCAGTTGAGGATGTTACCCAGCTTGGAAAACCTAACTCCAATGGCCTAAAAACTAGTAGATCCTTCTTATTCATACTGAAGGATAAAATTGATATCCCAGAAAAATTATTCCTATTTGGGCAAATCAAACCACACAAGGAATACAAACCTAAGCCTATCCAGTGTCAGAAGTGTTTCAAACTGGGACACACAACAAACAAATGCAATGAAATTCTCCAAGAGTGTAGTAATTGTAAATCTTTCCATCCTAAAGAGCTGACAACTTGCAACAACACCCAGCCTACATGCATCAATTGCAAAGGCCCACATGAATCTACAAATAAATCATTATGCCCTGCATACAAGAAAAGAGCTCTAACACTCCAAATATCAACAGAGAAGGCCATCCCAGATCCCTTTGCAGCAATGGAAGCAAATGCTGCCCAACAATACCAAATAAAGCCTGTAATGAAACCAACTAAAACCCCGAAGTCAAATGCCCCCACTGCAGCGCGCACCCCAGCGCCACCACCATCTTCTAAGCCCCCTCGCGCAAATCCCGATCAGAAGGAATCACCAAGCCAACAAGCCCCCTTGTCCGGTGAGATGAGGTCAGCCTGGCCCCCCCCCCCCCCTCCCAAAAAGAAACAAACCAGAAACACTACCAGGAATCAATCCCTTGACCAACAAACAGGATGCACTACCAACAATGCAATCCCCAAATATATGCTTATTCATTCTAAACTGTAATGCAGTTCAGGCCATGAACGTACATCAACTACAGAAAACAAAAATTATTGCAGAATTGGCAAAAATCCACATCCCAGATGATATGCTCATTCAAGCAAAAAAAGATCTTGCTTTACTTTTAACAAAGCTGAACATTGATACACAGTCATATGAAGAATAAATCAACAGCACAACATTTATCAATAATCCAGTGGAATGTAAGATCACTCACAGAAAATAAGCTAAATGAACTAATATCATGTATGAATAATCATTCCATTAATATTGCTTGCCTCCAGGAAACTCATTTAACCCAAAATCAACAAATTAAGTCTCTGGGATATACTATCCTGAGAAAGGATAGATCTTCAGAGAGAAAAGGAGGCGGTGTAGCTTTATTAGTTAATAATAATATAAAATTTTGTGGCAGCAATTTTCCAGATTTTGAAAATGATGTTGATGTAATTGGTATAAGTGTTTGGCTGAATAATTTAAAAACCTACATAATAAGCTTTTATAACCCTAATGGCCAAACTACAGATGCCAAGGATTTCTTTAATTATATAAATAATTCTAATATGTTAAAAAATATCATTATTTGTGGTGATTTCAATGCCCAAAGCCTTTTGTGGGGGAATAAACCAGCAAATAAAGCTGGTAAATTTATTGAGCATATGACTTCAAATAATAATGAATTAGCTGTTGCTACCCCTCCAAACCTAAATACATATTTCAACCCCAAAAGTGGCAAATTCTCCACAATTGACCTACAAATTGTGTCTTTAAATTTTTTGAACAAAATTTACATAAATAAAATTGATAGTCTATGTACAGACCACTTTGCTATAGTTTGCTCCCTAAATGAACCTGCTGAAACTTTATCTCATACCTCCAAATATATCAACTCTAAAGCAAATTGGTCTATGTTCCAAAATAAGCTAAATGATGAAATTACAAGTTTCACCCAAAGTTCATGCATTTCTAACACAACAGTTGACACACATGCTGAAGCCTTGACATCTTTACTAATAAATACAGCTAATCATGCTATCCCCAGGACAACACCTAAGAAAACATTCCCTAAACAAATTCCTAAAGCATGGTGGACAAATGAGTGCCTAAATAAATGGAGGATAAAAAAGGCAGCTAGGACAGAATTCATAAAAAAACCAACACCTACTACATATTAAAAAAAATTACTATAATAGATGCTAAATATAAATACTGGAATAATTTTGCAAATAATCTCTCCAGAGAAACGCATGAGCCAATTATGCATAAAGTCATAAGCCACGTATGTGGGAAAAAGACTTCCCCCAATCCACTCCTGTATGAGCTTATACATAATAATACCCATTATGATAATGATAATGAAAAGGCTAACCTATTTGCAACTCTTTTTGTTAATAAGCTAACATCAAATAATCAAAGCAAACTGTCCACCATTCCTATGAACCGAAGGTACCAACCGCGCCCAGGATCCGAGTACATAACTAATCCATTTTCAATCCAGGAATTGAATAATGCAATACATCATATTAGGACCAAAACTAGCAGCAGCTATGACAATATACACCCTACATGGATAAAGAATCTCACACCTTCATACAAACAAGAACTGCTTAATTGTTATAATCACGCTTGGGCATCTTCTAGCTTCCCCAATATATGGAAATGTTCGTCCCTCCTACCAATCCTAAAGAAAAATAAACCAAAAGATAACCCTGAGTCTTATAGGCCCATAATGATTACACCTGTGATGGGGAAAATAATGGAGAAAATTATTTATCACAGACTCCTCTGGTTTGTTGAGAAAAATAACATGATCCCACACACTCAAACTGGATTCAGGAAATACTACTCCTCAGCAGATGCTTTCATTTTGCTAACAAATGCAATAAATGAATCTTTCTCAAAAAATAATATCCTAGTGGCAGCTTTCCTAGATTTTGAAGGGGCATATGACAATGTGAACCACCAAATCCTTTTAAATAAACTTGCAAACCTTGGAGTACCTCCTAAGCTAGTATCTTTTATTAAATCCTTCATAGAAGTGCGAAGTTTCATTGTTTGTGTTGGTTCAGCCTCTTCACCCCAAAAGACAATATCCAAAGGCCTACCTCAGGGAGCAGTCCTCAGTTGCCTCCTATTTGTCCTATATCTCTGGGACATGAACCTACCCCACACGAATCTACAATATGCTGATGATCTGGTGCTATGGTCATCTGGCAACACCTTTCAGATAGCACGGTCAAATCTGCAAAAGTCACTTTTCCAGTTGGAAAAATTCTCTCAACATTCAGATTTACCCATTGCACCCACCAAGTCAAAAATAATCCAATTTCACCGGAAGCGAAACCATGTTAATGCAAAACTAACTAAATAAAACAACTATTCCAGAAGATAATCATATTAATTACCAAGGTCTCATGCTTGACCAAAAACTTAATTTCCACCTCCACATTTCAAACAGAATAAAAAAATGTTATAGAAAAGCAAATATACTAAAAAGACTTCTTTCCACACCCTGGGATTGTAAGGAGAAAACCTTACTCCAGTTTTATAAATCACATATAAGACCCCATATTGACTATGGGCTCATTGTCTATGGTGCATGTGCAAAGACCCAGATGCAAAAAATTGAAACAACACAAAATGATATAATACTTCTCATATTTTGTCTTAGGAAACCCACAAGCAACAAGTTTCTGCTTATTGAGAGTGGATTAACAACAATAAGGTAGAGACGTAGCTTTCTCTTGACAAAACATCTTACAAAAATTGAATGAAATAGCTCACACACATTACATAATTGGTTAAGAAATCCAGCCATGTATAGAGGTATTGCAGATGAGTATGCCAATACTCAAAAGAAGTTTCCTGTACCAGCAAAGTCTATTGTACCTATTTTCCCCCATTCCCCTCCATGGAATTGGTCATTTCCCATAATAAATACTGAATTTTCAAAATGGAATAAAGATTTAACCCCCATTGCTTTTGTCCAGAAAACAATTGCAGAACTTAATACAATAACCTATAAAAATCACTTCCAAATATTTGTTGATGGGTCAAAAGTGAATGAGAAGGTCGCAAGTGGTGTTTTCCTTCCCCACCTGAAAATTGCAATGGGAGAGAGATTATTTAATAATTTATCTATAATGTCTGCTGAGTTAAATGCCATAATCATGGCATTAGAACACCTGAATCGAAACCAACCTTTAATTGCGATTTTGAATAATGTTATCGTCTATTCCGACTCCCTATCAAGCCTTGAGTTGCTTGCTTCAGCACCCCAATATAAGTTGGACATTGACACTTATCATTGTCTCAGTATTATTGATAGCCTTGCTTCAAGTGGCATAAAAACTTATTTTCAGTACATTCCTAGCCACTCTGGCATAAGTGGTAATCTTCAGGTTGGTGACATAGCAAAAAATGCTATAAATATTGACCAGCCAAGTGGGAGACCAATCCCAATTAGAGATATTTACAGATGGAGGCTATCAGATATTAATTTTAATAAGAATAATCCTATCCTTTCCCCCTTTCCCAATAACTATCTTTCTAAAATTTATCATAGAATTCGTTCTGGAACAAATGGAATAAATTTTCTTGCATTTTCATATAAGCTTTCTAATTCAAGTGGTTCAATTCTCCTGTCCCCTCTTTGCAGGCATTGTAATATGAATAATGAAACATTTGACCATTGCCTATTTGAATGTAATATGCTGACGTCTGCACAACATACCTTGCTTTGTAAACTGTTAAAATATTTTAAACACCACAAAATCTCACTATCAGCCAAGAGCCTAGCCAACTATACCTGCACACAGAGCACAGAAATCGATATCTATCATCTTATATTCGAACTCCTTGAGTCAAAAGATCTACTGAAAGATATCTGACAATATCTAATAAATAAGAGACAACCAAGACAGTAGCTCTGTAGCCCACAGAGTGAAGCAAAGAGAAGAGGGCTAAATAGTACCAACTGAATAGCCCGCCTGCTGTGAATTAGAAGAAGAATTCTACCTTCCATTTTAAAATTCTGTTCATTTTTCTTTCTGATTTTTCAGATTTAAAGAGGTAGGTAAAAGAGCATTAGGCAATTCAGGATGTTATCATAGGCAGCGAATCGAGCTGCCTAAGTAAAGACAATGTTGGCACAATGTAGTATTTTTTTTTTCCATAACAGGGCAATTTGTATCAAAGGAGTTGTTGTAGAAACTTCGAAGAATGCTCATTTGATTGGAAATTGGAATAGCTAGTGCCCCTTTTAATAGTCAAAAGTGATTGGAAGGCAGCTACCCCTTCCATGCCCACCATTTCCCCAACCACATCCAATCAAAATTTTAAGATAGCCATTTTGTTCAGAGTAACCAATTTCCAGAGAGAAAATATGTTTTTTGAGGAGGTTACTCCCCCACAACCCTTAGGGTAAGGGTTTTAAGTTTTGCCCCGGGGGTGTATAAGAACAAGGTTGGCACAATGTATTATTTATTATTTTTTCCTTTAGACAAGGGCACTTCATATCAAAGAAAATGTTGTAGAAACTCCAAAAGGGCTCATTCAATTAGAGATTAGAGTGGCTTGTGCCCTTTTTAATAGTTGAAAATGATTGGAATGCAACTAACACCCCTTCCACGCCCACCATTTCCCAAAACACATCCAATCAAAATTTTGAGATAGCCATTTTTTTTAACGTAATTGAAAGTTCTGGAAATTAGGTCTTAAAGGATGACAACCACCCTCACAGCCCTTAGGGTAAGGGTTTTTATTTATGCCCTGGGGGCATATACGGTGTTTATGGAAAGCATTGTTGTAGAAACTCAAAAAGGGATCATTTGATTGGAAATCGAAAAGCCTAGTACCCTTTTTAATAATCAAAAGTGATTGAAAGGCTTGACATTTTTATAGTAGAGATTGATGTGGGTATAATGTATCATTTTTTTTGTTGTTGTTGGCCAGGGCACTTCATATCAGAGGAGTTGTCATAGGAACTTCAAAAAGGGCTCATTCAATTGAAAATAGAATGGGCTGATGTCCTTTTTAATAGTCAAAAGTGATTGAAGGGAAACTAATCCCCCACCCATGCCCGCCCTCCCATTTGCCTTTATGTTTAAAAAGTAAATGTTGCCTTCAGATTAAAAAAAAATGCACTGTGTTAATGCTAATTCCCAATAAGGCATCTCAGCAGTTTCCCAAGAACAACTGAGGGTATTATGTTCAAACTTTTGGGGCTTCTTCTGCTCTTAAAATTTGACCAAAACAAAATGGCATAAGTGTATTCAAGCTATCAAAGAAATTAAAAAAAAAATTTTTGCAAATGTTATCAAGTTTTCCATTTCAGATCAACTAGAGGAGGTAACTAAATTAAACACTACTATTTGTGTCCAGATTTTTAAAAGGGTCTATGTTGTTAAAAATTGCTGAAATTTTTTTTCCAGCATACAAATAGCAGGCCAAACTATTAAGTCTTTAAAAAAACAAAAAGATTTAAAGTATTATTATCTTTTTCCCTGAAAAGGCTATGTCAATATAAAACAAACAGAAATTAATAAAAAAAACTATTTCCACAAAATAAGTTTTTCAAAGAAAAGTAAAGAACTCCATTAAACCAAAAATGAGCAAAAATAAAATCAAATAATCTACCAAGCGTGAAACTACCTTAAATCAGCATCAATAAATAAATGAAACCTAAAACAAACAGAAATTAAAATAAATAACAGAGTCAAACTCAGAACGAGCAGAAATTAACATAAGTTGGGCTCAAAACCCCTATGCCTTCCCAATGCCAGAACATAATTTGCACTTTACTGAAAAAAATATAAAAGAATGTGCATTGTCAGTTTAATAAACATATACTGATATTTAGTAATCAAAATGTTAATATTATTTTATTTATTAAAGTTATAAAAGTAAAACCATTTATATTTTTTCAGTAAAGTTATTCCATGTTGATAAGAAAAGAGGGTAAAGATGCAGTTTAGTTCCTCCTGTAGTGTAGAGTGCAGGAGCCCTATGGTAAAGGTGCAGGTTTGTTCTCCCTTATAAAAACAACTTATTTCAGCAGATACAAAGAAGAAGCCCATTCGCAGCATTCTGTGGGACCTCAAGGTCCAATAGTAGTATCAGATCCTGCGAGTGGCAATTTACGCTTGTTAAGTTCTGGCTGTACTGGCCACAAGTGCCCCAGCTAAACGGCTTTTTAGCACGACAGGACTGATTGTGACTACAAAAAGATCAATGGCTCCAGGCAGAGTGAACAAACTCAATTTTGTTACATCAATTGTAACTGAAGTGATGTAACCGCTGATTTTAAATTGTTGGTGTTGTTAAGCCATGGTATCTGATTTGTATACAATGTTTTTTTGATGTTGTTATTTGTTTTTTTCACTTTCTTTATGTATGTATTTAATGAACAGGAGATGTTTGAACTTCAAACTTTGAAAGTTATACACACATTAGCCCAAATCATTAACAAGAAGGAAATGACTAAACACGGGATTTTATAGGAACAATGCAATGTTAAACATATACACAACATAGGTTTCCCTGGGTCTAGTGGCTAAAAATGAGGATTCTACTTGGTCTGATTGACGGTGAACAGAAACACTGTCTGCACGGCCCAACAAATTCCTGTTTTGTCATATTGTTCTTGTATGTTTTTAGCCAACCATTTAAAAATCATTACTAAAATCGAGGTTGAACGTGCTTGGTGAAGTGGAATTTTATTATTATTTTTAATCAGAAAAATCGGCGCGCCGCCGGTCTAAAATCGGCGGCGGGCCACCAAAAAATTTTTGGCGCGCCTGGCGGCGCGCTGCCGCCAATACTAAATCACACATTCGCCGCCGTCATGTCGGTGTGGTGCGGCTTTGGGGACTAATATATACATCAAAATTGGATAATTGGTATTTCCAAAAAGAGGTCCTTTCTGGTAAGTCAATAAATTAATAATTTCAAATGTTTGATCTTTAAAATAAATTAATAATAATCATATGGACGCATAGCTTATATTTTAGCAATTCATTGATATATACAATTCTTCCTCAATTCCTATTTGGTAACAAGATGTAAGGGTTTGAGTTTTACATAATTTTCCTCAATTGCATACTGGTTTTTTACCTTATGGCTTAAAATTCTACTTAAATAACAGGAACTGCATTTTAAAGACTAAAACCAGAGAAAAAAAAATTAATAGGCCTAATTGAAAATTAAGGTAACATGTTGTTTTATCAAAATTTCAATAGGTAAAATTTCAAGAGGTACCTCTCAAGTAGGCAAATTTTGAAATCAAAAGAGGGTTAACATGGAGGCTTGGCAGTACCTTCCCAGAGTATGTTTTTGACCCTGGATTTATACTGAAAGCATCATTTTCCTAACCTATCACCTTTCCAAGATAGTGAATTTAGCCAAACTGGAATTTTAGTGCCTTTCTTATGATCTTTTTAAATTCAATCATCACTTTGAGAGCAAATTGCATCTTGAGATGTTAAAAAGGCCACACAATGTCTTATTTCTGTTAATACACAAAAAAGTTATCTACATTAGTAATGGTTTTGAAAAGAGATTAAGAACATATCATTAGCTTATAAATAAACTTTTCAAAAGTTTCTAGTTTTCTCAAAAGGCACCTATTTATAAAAAAATAATTCCACCTTTAATTGGGAATTCTGATCCAAAGCATTTTTTAGTGTTTATTTTTTATGTGTGTTTTCATTTTAAATATAGAGCAGTCCATATTTCTGACCTACAAATATAGTGAACAAAGTACTTGATGCCTTTTTTTATGCTCTTTCCAAATATAATAATTGCTTTTTTTGTAAATTCTTTTTTAAGCTCTTTATAAACCATCAAAGATGATACTTTTTTCTCTTATGTTAGGTAAAGTTTATATAACTTTGTCAGCATCATTCTTGTTGGAGTTGGTTTGCCTATAAATTGAGTTGACAGTGACAAAAACTGAGAATCAATACACACATAGGAAATATATATTATTAACTATATATTTGGGTAGGGTTGAGAAGGTTGGGTTTGAATTGAATTTGCAGCAAAGGCAATTATTGTATTCAGAAAGAGCAAAAAAAGGCATTGAGTGATTTGTTCAGTCGGTTTGTAGGTCAGAAATGAGGATGGTTCCTTATTTACCATTTTCTTTGCAATAAATTTTGGCATTACAAAACAACAGCACTTTGAGAGCAAATTGCATCTTGAGATGTTAAAAAGGCCACACAATGTCTTATTTCTGTTAATACACAAAAAAGTTATCAACATTAGCAATGGTTTTGAAAAGAGATTAAGAACATATCATTAGTTTATAAATTAACTTTTCAAAAGTTTCTAGTTTTCTCAAAAGGCACCTATTTATAAAAAATAATTCCACCTTTAATTGGGAATTCTGATCCAAAGCATTTTTTAGTGTTTATTTTTTATGTGTGTTTTCATTTTAAATATAGAGCAGTCCATATTTCTGACCTACAAATATAGTGAACAAAGTACTTGATGCCTTTTTTTATGCTCTTTCCAAATATAATAATTGCTTTTTTTGTAAATTCTTTTTTAAGATCTTTATAAACCGTCAAAGATGATACTTTTTTCTCTTATGTTAGGTAAAGTTTATATACCTTTGTCAGCATCATTCTTGTTGGAGTTGGTTTGCCTATAAATTGAGTTGATAGTGACAAAAGTGAGAATCAATACACACATAGGAAATATATATTATTAACTATATATTTGGGTAGGGTTGAGAAGGTTGGGTTTGAATTGAATTTGCAGCAAAGGCAATTCTTGTATTCAGAAAGAGCAAAAAAAGGCATTGAGTGATTTGTTCAGTCTGTTTGTAGGTCAGAAATGAGGATGGTTCCTTATTTACCATTTTCTTTGCAATAAATTTTGGCATTACAAAACAATAGCACTGAACTTGCTATTGCTACTGAACTGTTTGAATTTCAGCCCTCATTGAGTTTACTTTTCAATCCCTAGCAATGACTGAACCATTTGAATTTGAGCCCTCATGCAGTTTACTTCTCAATCCCTAGCAATGACTGAACCAATGCTACTGAACCATTTAAATTTAAGCCCTCTTGGAGTTTACTTTCCAATCCCTAGCAATGATTGAAACATTTGAATTTGAGCGCTCATGGAATTTACTTTTCAATCCCTAGCAATGACTGAACCATTTGAATTTGAGCCCTCATGGAGTTCACTTTTCAATCCCTAGCAATGACAAAGACAAAGCTATGTTTTTCATTGCAGAAAATGCTTTTACTTCAAAGAAAATTATTTCTAATATTTCTAATAGTTTACTTACTGTAATACCTTAAAACTTACTCACTAGTAGGCTATTCATAGTATTAGTTGAATTAATAATACAGGCTCATTGCCACAACTTACAGAGTTCAACATTTGTTTTATTGATATACAATCCATAGAGGTTCTGTTGACATATCCCTCATAAGAAAAGTTGCATATGCTCTAGAAGTCTAAAATTTTCCTGTAAATTCATTGAAAACAACAACCTTGGAAATGTTTATGATTTGAATCTTGGTTTCAAGTTATTACATGGCTATTAAATTAAAATACTTAAAAAATTAGCATGAAAGATTGCAACTCGTGGGATCTAAGTGCTCCTCCTGAATTTGTCGATTTATCACTGATGAAAATTTAGTTTATCCAGGGACTATCCTTCTGAAATTCTATGGAAGGTCTTCCCTTATCTAGTTGGGTGGGTACAAAATTACCCCATGTACTTTTATTTTTAAGATCTCTCAATAATGCTTTGGGTTATGTCATTTTGGTTCCTTGTAGTCTTTGAATACTGCACTAAGAATCTCCAGTGAGTCTGTTAACTTCCAGAATCTATCCAGAAAGAAGGTAAGAGGAGTTTGGGGTAGTTGTTTGCTCCCTCCAGTCACTTAAATGACAAAAATTTACAGGGTCAAATATTTTGAAAAATGGTTTTTAGAGGATTTGAATGGCTAATATTTTATAAGGAAACAGTAGTTGAGCTACTTCCAAAGAAAATATAGCAATCCTACCAATGGAAGCGTCACTTTCAGAAAATTCAATCCCTAAGTTGATCCACTACTACCCACTATATCCCCTACAGCACCCCTACCTCTCACTAAAGAATAATTTGAAGTGTTAAACTATAGCCTTTTAAAAAAGAAGAAATTTTTACAGCAATAAGGAAATTGAAAAACTATTGAGCAGGAATTTACACAATATCAGCAGAATTCTACAAAATCAAGCTTGAGGTGCCTGATATTGCACATCCAAAAAGTACTCGAAAAGATTCTCTGAGGTGACTGAAAATTTTCATTACATAAAGAAAGAAAAAAACAAGCAAAACTGGGGTTTTTAAATGCAAAATGAAAAAACTGACAAAATACAACAAAGCAAATATTTCGAGGGGACAACTGCCTCTCTTCTTCAGCGTGAAACAAAAAAATATATTCAATGAGAGTGCCGAAGAA
Organism: Artemia sp. Qi Xiang Cuo; assembly: GCF_049724085.1. Classification (NCBI taxonomy): domain Eukaryota; kingdom Metazoa; phylum Arthropoda; class Branchiopoda; order Anostraca; family Artemiidae; genus Artemia; species Artemia sp. Qi Xiang Cuo. The sequence continues at coordinate 658,206 of NC_142811.1, forward strand.
AAAACCAACAAAATAAAACGCGAAAAGTCAATGTGAAACAAAAAGCAACAAAACGATGAAAAACCAAAAACTTAAAAGATGAATAAAATTCAATAAAAGCCAAAAATTAGAAGAATTAAAACCAAATTCCTAACAACCATATAAGTGAGTCATTCACCAATATCTGCAATTTGTAAAATATCCAAAAATTTGAACCGCTGTCAACAGATACTAGGAAATAACTGAGAAATAAAAGAAAAACATTCATTCACTCAAAACAAAACGAACGAGCAATTGGATTAGCTGGAGAACTACATCATATGATTGAGTGATTTTAATTATTGCGTTGCTTGCAGACACTCTTCGAGACCTAAGGGGTTGTTGACGTGTCTGATAATGTGATTGGGAAAGTGGTACAAGGTTCATATCTGAAGCCAATACTAAAGTATTGGCTTTTCTTTTGAGAAAACCGAAATACAGCTCATTTATTTTTAAATCACCTGAATCCCCGTTCAAAGCTAGACCTAAATGTTGATATTTATAAATTACAACAGTTTCTCTGTAGTGCTGGACAATACCTTTGTCATGCAAAATTAAGCTAGCTTGATTAAATAAAGTAATATGGTCTGGGTTTTCAAAAATATGCTCTGTAAGTGCAGAGCTAAAATTTTCTGTTTTTTTTTTGCTTTTTAAGTGTGTTATTAATTGAGGTAGAGTGATGAGTTAATCTATCTGTAAGTTGCTGATCAATTCTTCCAATACACCAAAGACCACACGAGCAAGGAATTCTGTAGACACCAGAGTTTTCACCTATTGGGATAGGGTCTTTACCTTGATAAATATAGGAACTGATAGTTTTTCTTGGTCTATAGTAAGTGTAAATGTGATTTTTTCTTAGATTTTTTGAAAAGTGGTCTGAAACCCCTTTAATGTACAGGAGACCAAGATAAACTGAATTTTCCCTTTGAATTGCGTTTTCTCTGTCACTTTCTGATAATCTTTAAATCCGTTTTGCAATTACAAAATTTATTAAACTATCCATGGAACTGGCTTTGAATCCATTGAAACTTGTTTTGAAGTAAAAGCATTTTCTGCAGTGAAAAACATAGCTTTGTTGTTGTCATTGCTAGTGATTGAAAGTAGAACTCCATGATAGCTCAAATTCAAATGGTTGCCAAAAGATTCAGCACTATTTTTTTGGAACAGGAAATGTAATTGCAGAGAAAATCCACATAAAATACAAACTATAAAAACTTTTGGATTAGATTTGTTTATTGAATGTGGAAATATTTTTTATAGAAATAACTGTCCGAAATACAAGAATTGGCAGTTTTGATGCAGATTCAATGTATACCAATTGTGATCCTCAAAAGGCCAAACTGATTTTGGAGCATAAACTTAGTTCTAACTGATCAATATCAGTAAAGTCTACACTTTTGAATCAGACACTTCTTTCACTTACAACCCTTTGTAACAGAACTTCTTTTACTTCCATTATAGAGGCATTTTTATATACAGAAATATGGGCTTTCAATGGACGCCTGCTTTCGCCAATACAGGCTAATATCTTCATGGAAGACCTTGAAGAAAGGGCTATTTTGCAAAGTTTTTGTAAACCCGAATTTTGGGTTCGTTTTAAAGATGATATTTTTATTTGTGGGAGCATGGTGATGAGTCTCTTGGGTCTTACCTACACTTGCTCAACTCCTCGGATCCAAAACTTAAATTTACTCCAGAATCAGAGATAGAGAGGGGTCTTCCTTTCTCAGATGTTCTGGTGCACCAAAATGATTCATGTTTCGAGTTTGGTGTCAGTAGAAAACCCACACATAGTGACCATTACTTAAATTATTCCTCTAATGATTCTACTGCTGTGAAAAGAAGAGTTATCACATCTCTAGTTGACACAGGATTGCATGTTTGTTCATCACGCTTCCTGGTTTCAGAGCTTGACCACCTTAGAGATATTTTATTTGGGAATGGTTATCCAATTAGTTTAATATATTCTGTAATTGCAAAACGCATTAAGAGATTATCAGATAGTGACACAGAAAACGGAAATCAAAGGGAAAATTCAGTTTATCTTGGTCTCCTGTATGTTAAAGGGGTTTCAGACCACTTTTCAAAAAAATCAAAGAAAAAATAATATTTACACTCACTATAGACCAGGAAAAACTATCAGTTCCTAAATTTATCAAGGTAAAGACCCTATCCCAATAGGTGAAAACTCTGGTGTCTACAGGATTTCCTGCTCGTGTGGTCTTTGGTATATTGGAAGAATTGATCAACGACTTACGGATAGATTAACTCAGCACTCTACCTCAATTAATAACACACTTAAAAAGCGGAAAAAACAGAAAATTTTGACTCTGCTCTTGCAGAGCATATTTTGAAAACCCAGACCATACAATTTTATTTAATCCAGCTAGCCTAATTTTACATGACAAAGGTAGCCTATTGTCCAACACTACAGAGAAGCTGTTGAAATTTACAGATACCAAAATTTAGTTCTAGCTTTGAACAGGGATTCAGGTGATTTAAGAATAAATGAGTCGTATTTCGGTTTTTCTCAAAAGAGAAGCCGATACTTTAGTAGTCCCAGATATAAACCTTGTACCACTTTCCCAATGCCATAATCAAACATGTCAAAAACTCCTTAGGTCTCAAAGAGTGTCTGCAAGCAACGCAATTATTGAAATCAGAAATCAGATGACATAGTTCTTCAACTCATTTAATTGCTGGTTCGTTTTGTTTTGAGTGAATCATTTTTTTCTTTTATTTCTCAGTTATTCGTTAGTATCCGTTAATGGCGGTTCAAATTTTTGGATTTTTTTCCAAATCGCGGATATTGGTGAATGACGAACTTTTATGGTTGTTAGGTATTTGGTTTTAATTCCTATAATTTTTGGCTTTTATTGAATTTTATTCATCTTGTAATTTTCGGTTTTTTCATTGGTTTTTTGTTGCTGTGTTGTTTTTTTCACATTAACTTTCCGCGTTTTATTTTGTTGGTTTTTTCTTTGACATTCCCAAAATAAGTATTCGACTACCAAAATAAATAGAAAAAATATTCCTTTGAATATAAGGCGGATGGGCCTTATAAGATACATACTTAAAAACCGTCCTTGCTCGTGGATGAATAATAAGTTGTGAACAAAAATAATACAGATGGAACCGTCAGACACTAACGAACACCACAAGATTTTTTTTCCTTCACCAAGCAATATAAATGTCAATACTACCCGACAACTGTGGCAGGGCGTAAGATCCAGATCTATGGACAACTGCCTCTGCAAAATGCTGCCTTGACCTTTTCGGGGTACCTGCAAGACTGGGGACCTTGCGGTCAACTCTATTCCCACTTGAGGAGTGGCGCCCCTCGAGGAAATTATAGCCTAGTAAATGACACAGCATTCGCACGGGATTCTAACTAATGGACAATTCTTCTGGGCTTGGTATGTTTTGATGGGCGTCTTTGGGCTGAAAAACCACTTCCTAGCTAATTTATCTATTATGGGTTGCCTCCCCGTAGTAGCATAATATTTGTAGGCATGAATATATAATGAGTTGGAGGTAATAGGCTTGAGATTGTCTGTGCAGGATTTCGACTCTTGTTGACAGAAGAGCATCGCTAAGTGCTAAAAAACATGTTGTGACCAAGATGGGCCCAGGATTGCACAAAGCCTCCATTCATGGAGGTCCCAGGGACTTCTTGCTGTCCGGTTCTAAGCCGGCTTAAACACTTTGGTGTAGACTTGAGAAGATATGTGATCCCCTTCTTACAATGTTTTCCAGGACCATTGCTTTCCCTGAAGCCAAAATAATTTCAATGATTTAAAGAACATGATAATTGCAACTTGGAATTTTACAACATTAAACAATAACCGTCATACCAATATTTTGACTGACGACATCAGACGATTCTAACTGGACTTATTCGGAGTTGCAGAAACTCATATCCCTGGGTTAGGAAGTCTGGAAATAGGTGATGTATAATTTGTTTACTCAGCCAGGAAGGATGGGGTACATAGACAAGGAGAAGGGCTCATTATGAATAAGGAAGCTGCTAAGTCTTGTTTAGGCTGGGAAGGTATTAATAATAGAATACTAATTGCTCATTTTATGACTAGAAAGTTCAGGGTATCAGTTATAGTAGTATACACCCCTGTAGAAACTGACAGAGATACTAGGGACTCAAATGAATATCGCTTACATTTAAGTAAGAGAGTAGACAAGCTCTCTGGTGGAAACATGAATTTATTACACGGAAATTTTAACGACCAGGTCTACAGAACTAGAGATAGATTGACCTCTCGTTTAAATGCAGTTATCGTATGAATAGAATATATTCATGAATACAAAATTTTGCAATTTTGTAGATATAAAAATCCAGTTATAACCAATGCGGTATTCGGTCGTAAAATAGCTCACAAGTTAACATGGTTTCCACGTCATGGTACGACAGCAAACCTTATTGATTATGTTATTGTAAACCGAAAACTGGCAGGATGAATACAAGATACTAGGGCATACAGGAGTGCTGCTATTGAAGTTAAAAGTAAAGATTGCCATCTAGTAGTGTCAAGGGTTAATTTAAAAGTGAAATTTAGGAAGGGTAACAACCACCCGGGAAGCTATGACGTTGGTAGACTCCAGGATCAGAATTTGAAAGAAACTTTCCGGGAACAGTTGAATAATAAACTGAGAGTTGAAAATTCGACAATGTAGAAGGTGGATGGAATAATTTTAGAAAAATAATTTGTGAAGTTGCTGAAGGTGTATTAGGGAAGAAAGCTAGAACTGCAGCTAAGAATATTAGTGAAAAAGCTTTATGTTTAATAGAAAGGAGAAAGGCTCTGAGGTTAGAAATAAGTTATTGAAGATTATGAATATGATTTTTGAAAAAGGGGAAGTACCTAACGATTTTAGGAAAACCTGAATTAAGCCACTTTATAAGAGAGGTGATAAAAGTGAGTGTGGTAATTATCGAGGCATTAGTCTGGTCTCTGTAGGTAGTAAGTTACTTAGTAATATGATACTTTTCAGACTGAGAGATGCCGTAGACAAAGTTTTAAGTGAAGAGCAGTACGGTTTTAGAAACGGTAGAGGATGTGTCGACCAAATTTTCACTCTTAGGCTAATAATTGAGAAGTGCCTGAGTTTTCAAACACCTTTGGTCCTCAGTGTTATAGATTATAAGCAAGCGTTCGATTATGTTGATAGAAGGGCTTTAGTAAAGGTTTTATCCTTGTATGGTATACCAGACAAATACATTTTAGTGGTTAGTGCTATGTACGAAAATAACACTGCTGCGGTTAAGGTAGGAAATGAGGTTAGCAGCTGGTTTTGTATTAAATCAGGAGTTAAGCAGGGTTGTGTTCTATCCCCCTTTATATGGATTATTTTGATGGGCTTTGTTTTAAGGAGCAAGGAAAGGCAATGGGAGACCACGGAATCAAATGGGGAAGAAAAAGTCCCCTAGACTTGGATTTTGCTAATGATTTAAGCATCCTAGATGAAAGCGCGAGCAAAAGGAATGAAGTTTTTAGAGGTTTTTCGAGTTCAGGGTGCTAGAATTGGTTTGAAAATTACTGTTAGGAAGACTAAGTCACTAAGACTAGGAATAAGTGAAGATGAAGAGGTGGTGTTGGGTAACGAGAAGATTGATCAAGTGGATATCTTCACTTACCTTGGTAGTATTATTAGTAAAGATTGTGGGAGCAGTGAAGATGTTAAAAGTAGAATAGCCAAGGCTCAGGGTGTTTTTTCACAGTTGAAAAAGGTTTGGAAGAATACAAAGATAAGTCTGCTAACCAAGATTAGAATATTAGAAGCTACAGTGATGACAGTGGTCAAATATGACTCTGAAGCATGGACGCTCCGAAAAGCGGATGAAGATTTGCTAGATGTTTTCCAGAGAAATTGCTTAAGGATTGTTCTGGGTGCCTGGCTGACTGACCGTGTTTCAAACAATAGGCTATACGACAAATCTGGTTAGATACCGCTCTCTAGGGCTGTAATGAAAGAAAGGTTGAAGTGGTTAGGGCACGTTGTGCGGATGAAGGATGACCCATTGCCGAAGATTGTTCTTTTCGGCCAACTATCTAGGGCTAAACGGAAAGCAGGTCGTCCCTGTCTGGGGTGGGAGGATGTCATAAAGAAAGATTTAAAGGAAATGGGAACTTCGTGGGCGGGTCTAAAAAGGGAGGCTTTGAATAGATTGGGGTGGCGTAGGAGCGTGCGTAGCTGTGTTGGCCCCAGGCGGCTTGGTGCTGCGGTTAGTTGTTAGTAGTAGCCTAGTAGTAGTATTCTCATTGAATAAATTTTTTTCGTTTTGCACTGAAGAAGAGAGGTGTGTGTCCCCTCAAAATATTAACTTTGTTGTGTTTTGTCAGTATTTTCATTTGACCTTTAAAAACCCCATTTTTGCTCGTTTTTTTTTTCTTTATGTTATATCAGGCCATTGTGGTTTAAGAAAAGTTTCATTCATCATTTGGCTTAAATACCTTAAATTGCATTGTACAGCGAAATAAGGAAAAGAAAATCCTGTAGAGTTGCTGGTTAGTGGTGATGGGGAGAAATTGACTCAATTGCATCCCACTCTGTTTTCCATGGTTTAATGGATCTACTATTACTACTACTAACAACTCACCGCAGCACAAAGCCGCCTGAGGTCAACACAGCTACGCACGCTCCTCCTCCACACCAATCTATTCAAAGCCTCCCTTTTTACACCCGCCCACGAAGTTCCCATTTCCTTTAAATCTTTCCTTATGACGTCCTCCCACCCCAGACGGGGACGACCTGCTTGCTGTTTAGCCCTAGACGGTTGGCCGAAAAGAACAATCTTCGGCAGTCTGTCATCCTTCATCCGCACAACGTGCCCTAGCCACCTCAACCTTTCTTTCATTATAGCCCTACAGAGCGGTATTGAACCACATTTTTCGTATAGCCTATTATTTGAAACATGGTCAGTCAGCCGGGTACCCAGAACAATCCTTAAGCAATTTCTCTGGAAAACATCTAGCAAATCTTCATCCGCTTTTCGGGGCGTCCATGCTTCAGAGCCATATTTGACCACTGTCATCACTGTAGCTTCTAATATTCTAATCTTGGTTTGCAGACTTATCTTCCTTCCTATTTATCAAACCATTGGCATCGATCATCAATCAGTGCTTTAGTGAACAAACCTTTCCCGATGCTTGGAAGCGAGCCTATGTTCGCGTAATACCCAAAGTTAAAGGACCTAAGACATGTGATCAGTTAAGACCTATTTCGATCACACCGAACTTTGCTAAAGTTGCATAATCTTTCATATATCGTGAACTTCTCACGGACATTTCACCGTCACTTGACCCCTTCCAGTATGTTTGCTTGAAGGGATGCAGCACGTCTGTTTATTTAGTACGGCTTTATCACCTAGTAGTTGAATGGTTGGAGTTTGGAAGCTCGTTTGTAGATTTACTTCTGGTAGACTACCGAAAGGCATTTGATTTGATTAAGCACCCTCTTGCCGCCCAGAATCTCAAGTCAAAGGGTGCCCGTAAGCACATCCTCCAATTAGTAGTTGATTTCTCACGTCACAGGTATCAAAAAGTGTACGCCCTTTTTCCTGATGATATTGAATCAGAAAGGGTGGAAATTACATGTGGCGCCCCACAAGGAACCAAATTAGCAGCTCTTCTTTTCCTGGCTGTTATCAACTATGTAGTTTCTGACTTTGACGATCGTTTTAAATTCTTCGATGATTTGTCTGCGCTTCTTAAATACCACGTAAAGGATTCGCAAGCTGTAGCCCAGTTCGGCCCAAATTTTTTCGATCAGTTTAAATCACAGTGTACTGCGAACAGTCTTCAAATTAGTGAGAATAAATCAAAGGTTTTGAGGTTCAACCCACTTAAACGCGATTTTACCTGCCCCGCGACTTTGTTCCCTTCTGCTTCGTGTGCGACTATCTTGGGCGTCACCTTTAGTGTGGACTGTTCGTTCTCTATTCATGTACAAGAGCTGGTTAAGAAGGGACATTATGCTATGCGGACACTAGTGGTGATGCGCCGCCTAGGTTTTCCAATATATCAGCTGAAAACAGCGTACCTCACTTTTATTCGACCCATCCTTGAATATGCGTGTCCCGTCTGGGGCCCACAAGTTCATCACATAGATTATTTAAGTGATGATTTGGAGGGGATCCAGAAACGAGCTGTAAAGATCATTCTTTGCGACAAATATGTAGATTACAGCTCCGCTCTGAAGTCACTTGAAATACCAAGCCTTCGCAATCGCCGTTTTCAGCTGATGATTCGTTTTGGCCAGTTTTTATTGTCTAGTCCTATACATAGGACAATATTACCACCTAAAATGCCTGTCCGCGCAAATACCAGAAGCAAAAGCAAACTTATGCCCGTCTCGTGCCGCACAAACAGACTTAGTAACTCCTTTGTTCCTTTTTTTACAAGTGCTTTTAATGAAATGTAGAGAAGTGTTTTCATGTAAAAAAGTTTTCATGTAAAAATCAGCGCCTTTTAGTGCATGTTTTTAATGTGTCTATGACAGCTGTTTTCATTAAAATGATTCTGATTCTATTCTTCCAGACTTTTTTTTTAACTGTGAAACAACACCCTGAGCCATGGCTATTCAACATTTAACATCTTCGCTGCTCTCACCATCTTTACTAATAATACTACCGAGGTAAGTGAAGCTACCCAACTGATCAATAGTTTAATCACCCAACGTCACCTTTTCATCTTCACTTATTCCTAGCCTTAGTGACTTAGTGTTCCTAACATTAATTTTCAAACCAATTCTAGCACCCTGAACTCGCAAAACCTCTAAAACTTAATTCATTTTGCTCACACTTTCATCTAGGATGCTTAAATCGTCAGCATAATCCATGTCCAGGAGACTTTTTCCTCCCCACTTGATTCCGTGGTCTCCCATTGCCTTTCCTGTGCTCCTTAAAACAAAGTCCATCAAAATAATCCATATAAAGGGGGATAGAACACAACCCTGCTTAACTCCTGATTTAATACAAAACCAGCTGCTAACCTCATTTCCTACCTTAACCGCAGCAGTGTTATTCTCGTACATAGCACTAACCACTAAAATGTATTTGTCTGGTATACCATACAAGGATAAAACCTTTACTAAAGCCCTTCTATCAACATAATCGAACGCTTGCTCATAATCTATAAAACTGAGGACCAAAGGGGTTTGAAAGCTCAGGCACTTCTCAATTATTAGCCTAAGAGTGAATATTTGGTCGACACATCCTGTACCGTTTCTAAAACCGTACTGCTCTTCTCTTAAAAGTTTGTCTACGGCATCTCTCAGTGTATAAAACATCATATTATTTAGTAATTTACTACCTACAGAGACCAGACTAATGCCATGATAATTACCACACTCGCTTTTATCACCTTTCTTATAAAGTGGCTTAACTAAGGTTTTTCTAAAATCGTTAGGTACTTCCCCTTTTTCCGTTTTACTGGGTATCTTTTACTGATCCATTAAAAAGGGTACTTGTCCTTTTTAATGGATCAACTCTTGATATCAGGAATCTTAAAGGCGTCTACGGACTTAGCAATGACAGCAGTATGAGGGAGATTTTTCCAATGGGTAATCACTCTATTGGAGTAGTGGTTGCGGACTCTGGTATCTGGCCTCTTCTGGGACAGCTTCTTAATTTGCCCCCTTGTCCTGGAGGATTCATCAATCTGAAATAGATTTTGACAGGATGAGTCAGCATTCAAAAGTTTATAAGTCATTATGACATCCCATCTTTGATGCCTCTGCACAAGTGTTGGGAGCTTCAGTATATTCAATCGAGACAGATAGTCAAGATTCTTGCATCCATCAACAACTTTTTTTGCCTGTCTTTTGACATATTCTATTTTTTGCTGATCACCCTAGTTCAGGGTTGTTGCAACACACATCCCTAATTCTGGCTATGGTCGCACAAGACCCTTGATCATGCTCTTTTTTAAAGGGTGCAAAGCCTAATGCAAGAAGTACTCGGGAATATTGCTCAAAAATATTGCTGCCAATATGTTTTCTGTAGTCCTTCTGAATCATTTCAGCTCAATCAGGAAAACCACCACATGTCTGAACAAAATGGGCTTTCAACCTGGAATAGGTTGTGTTGGCCAACTCTTAATGTTCGAAAAGATTCTAGGCAACTACAGTGCATGAAGCATAATGAGATCAGAATGGCTATTTTCAGTGATTAATTAAAAAAGCTTCCACAAAATAAGTTTTTCAAAAAAGTAAAGAACTCCATTAAACCAAAAATAAACAAAATGGAATCAAATAATGCACCAAGCGTACAACTACCACAAATCAGTATAAATAAATAAATGAAACCCAAAACAAACAGAAATTAAAATAAACAACAGAGTAAAACTCTAAACGAGCAGAAATTAATGTAAGTAGGTTTCTAAACCCCTCTGCTTTCTAAAAGCCAGAATATAATTTGTACTTTACTGAAAAAATTCAAATGAATTTATTGAAAAAAAAATGTGCATTGTCAGTTTAATATACATATGCTGATATTTATTCCTTAAAATCTTAATTAATTTTGATTTCTTAAACTTATAAAAATGAAAAAATTTTTAAGAATTTTTTCAGAAAAAAATATGCCCCCATCATCCTAAAAGACCTAGTTTCCAGAACTTTCAACTACGTTGAAAAAAATGGCTATCTAAAAATTCTGATTGGATGTGTTTGGGGAAATGGTGGGCGTGAGAGAGGGGTTAATTGCCCTCCAATCACTTTCTAGAAAAAGGGCACTAGCCCTTTCAATTTCTAATCAAATGATCCCTTTTTGAAGTTTTTACAACAACCCTATCTAAAAAAAACCTTATATGCCCCCAGGGCAATACTTACAACCCTTACCCTGAGGACTTATAGGGGGGGGGGGGTTATCCTCAAAGACCTAATTTCCAGAACTTTCAATTGCGTTGAACAAAATGCCCATCTAAAAATTTTGGTTGGATATGTTTGGGGAAAGGGTGGGCGTGAGAGGGGAGTTAGTTGCCCTCCAATCACTTTTGAATTTTAGAAAGGGCACTATCACTTTCAATTTCTCATTGAATGAGCCCTTTTTGAAGTTTCTACAGCAACGCTATCTATAAAAACCTTATACGCCCCCAGGGCATAACTTTTGCCCTAACCTTTGCCCTAAGGGGTGTGGGGGGTTTGTCATCCTCAAATACATAATTTCAAGAACTTCCAACTACGTCAAACAGAATGGCCATCTTAAAATATTGATTGTATGTGTTTGGGGAAATGCTGGGCGTGAAAGAGGAGTTAGTTGCTCTCCAATCACTTTCGTCTATTAAAAAGGGCAGTGGCCCTTTGAATTTGCAATCGAATGAGCCCCTTTTGAAGTTTCTACGACAACACTTTCTATAAAAAAAAAAAAACCTATATGCCCCCAGGGCATAACTTACAACTCTTGCCCTGAGGGCGCTGAGGAGGTTATCATCTTCAAAGACCTAGTTTCCAAAAGTTTCAACTACGTTGAAGAAAATAGATACCTCAAAATTTTGATCGCTTGTGTTTGGGAAAATGGTGGGCTTGAGAGGGGGGTTAGGTGCCCTCCAATCACTTTCCACTATTAAGCCCTTTTTTAAGTTTTTACGACAATGCTTTCTATAAAAAACCTTATTTGTCCCCAGGGCATAACTTACAACCCTTGCCCTGAGGGCTGTGGGGGGAGTGTCCTCCTCAAAGACATAATTTCTACATCTTTCAACTATGTTGAACAAAATTGCTATCTCAAAATTTTGATGCTATCTATAAAAACCTTTACGACAACGCTATCTATAAAAGCCTTATACGCCCCAGGGCATAACTTACAACCCTTACCCTGAGGGGTTTGTCGTCTTCAAGGACATAATTTCTAGAACTTAAAACTAGGTTGAGTAAAATGGCTCTCTCAAGATTTTGATTGAATGTGTTTGGGGAAATGGTGGCCATGAGAGAGGGGTTAGTTGTCTTCCAATCACTTTCGGGTGTTAAAAGTGGCGCAAGCCCTTCCAATTTCCAATCGAATGAACCCTTTTTGAAGTTTCTATGACAATTCCTTCGATACGAAGTGCCCTGATCTAAACAAAGAAAGAAAGAAAGAAACAAATAAATAATACATTGTGCCAACATTGTTCTTTACTTAGGCGGCGCTATTGCGCTGCCTATGATATGATACTTGGCTTTGATTGCTTATGATGACATATAAGTTGCAATGCAAGAAGACAGTGTTCCTAAGAAGCTTATGCATCTCATTCAAACATACTATAACTGGGTTTGTGCATGTGAATGGGGAACTTTCTCATACTTTGATATTCATCTTGGTGTGAAGCAGGGCTGTATTCTTGTAAACCTCTGACACGTCAGAAAAAAAGGCATAGTGAGCAAGTAAATAGTGAAGGTAGGGTTAAACCTCATTGGCAGTCGTTTTTTTTGCCTAGTTGAAGATGGAACAAACAATGGCTGGAGATTTCCATAGTGCTCCTAATCAACCAAGTAAAGATAAAGATAAGATATTTATTTCAAAAAACATCTATCACAAGCCCCGAAGGACCGAATTCGCATTTCTGACTCATAAAACCAAAATACAAAAATCATAAAAAAAACACAACAACTAAAAAACTGGCAAAACAATGCCAAAAACGACAATATCAGAATGGCAAAACCATTCATTAGTACAAAAAAATTAAGCAGCAAAATGTCAGAAAGTTAAAAAGGTAAAAACTAAAAAAGAGTGAAATCAAATTACCGTTAAAAAGGTTTAAAAGATAACATGTTAAAAGGGAGAGGAAACAAAAAAAATCGAACGAACATAAAACTTGGGTATCACAAGTAACAAAGAGAGAATAAAAAGGAAAAAAAGAGAAAGGGGCTAGGCGCTTAACCTCCTATCAATTCATAGTGCCAGGGAGAGCTGAAGACCTTGTGTCCTGATCCAAGTATGTATGGTAATACCGGGGGGAGGGGTACTTTGGTAGGGTAATTACTGTTGCATTGAAACAGAGCATGAAAGAAGAAAAATAATGTAGCTACTTTTATTAGCATGTTTCCTTCAGAAGAGTTACTTAAAAAAAACAACTTTTTTGCCTGTTGACCAATGGTCTCTGTTATGCAGGTGCTGATCTCCTGATTTGAAGCCTTTGGCCGGGAGTGCAATTCGTGGTTGTGGGCAAATCATTTGACGCTTCCTGCCCCCCCCCCCCCCTAGATTTATACAGGCACCCTTTTAGAGCTGGATCAACTCTGGATCTGAGTGCTCTTGAATGATTACTAATAGTATTTTTGTTCATTGCTAATTCAGTACAGCTAGAAACCACTCTAATTTTCATTTTTGATACCCTGTAGTGTATTTGGAGATAATTTTCAGTATTTCAACTTTTGAAACAGAGTGTCTGAATTAGCAATGCAGATACTGACAGTCGAAATGCCTTATTTACTTAAATTGCCTTTTTTTGTCTGAGATGGCCATTTGGTTACTCATGATTCCTGTTTCTCGTGGTTAGCCTTGGTTTCAATTAGATATGCAGAAAATGTATTTAAATTAAAATTTGAAAATGCTAAAAGATATGTAGGCTAAAAGAAATTTTGTCTCAGTTGCTTTGTAATTTGAAGTATTGCCAGTTTAAAACGTAAAAATTGACAAAGTTTTGTGCATAGTTCAAAGTTTGAACCTAATTTTCTAGAATGTTTCTATACTCTAGATCCTGCAGCTAATGACTAATTTTCTTTTAATTTTAATTAAATTCTAATTATTCTAAGCATGGTAACCTAAACATAATATAGCTGCTTCCAAAGGGAGGTTGAGGTCCCATTTCCTTGTATCCAAGCATACTGATATCTGTATTGTTTTTAACAGTGCATTAGAAAAATTTGAGGTTCTATGTATGCATTCTCCCTCCCTTGACCATTAAAACTCCCCTCCAAAAAATGTGGTTGAAAAATACACTTTTGATTGCATTTTATCGTCTAAGCTAAAAAAATTTTAATCTCACCATAAGATTGACCTGTTTTAAGTACCATCTTTGGCATTGACTCCTAAATCTAAAAATTCTTTTAAAAACTTGATGTGCTTTTTTTGTAATTTATCTGACTTGCAACCTTTTCTATTTCTTTATTCTTTTTTTTGGTGTATTGTATTTCTATCTATTCTTTGATGATTGGATATGTAAAAGCTATGGATCTGTCCTGGCATAGGAAGCATAAATTGAGCATGCTTCATCAAAAAGATTTCACAGAAAGTTTGACTTAAGATTTTGATACTGCTTTTGATTTTAGTAGTCTATTCTTTATTTCAGCAAAGAGCTAGGAAGTAAAACTAGCTTCTCTGTATATCTTCCTCCAACATTAGATGAGTCAAAAGAAAAATTTCCTGTGGTATTCTGGCTTTCTGGGTTAACTTGCACCGAAAAGAACTTTATTGAGAAATCTGGCTTTCAAAGACTTGCTGCACAGCATAAGTTAATTGTTGTTGGTCCTGATACAAGCCCAAGTATGTTTTACATCTTTTTTCATTTATTTTCGAGTTATTAGTAGGCTACTTCAAAGCCTATAGTAAGTTAGGACGCGCTGGAAAGCAATCTTATTTAGTGAAAACTGCTGCTTTGCAAGTAAAACAAAATGTTTTATCCTTATTTTCTAATTAAGAGTCTAGATGCCTAGATGACTATAGAAGTAGTCTAGATGACTGGTTTTTAAAAAGCATAGCCTAGTTAGAAACATAACATTTAGCATGACATTTAATACCATATCTATAGATATGGTTTCTGGTGCCATATGTATTGATACGTTTTGTGGTGCCTGTCATTCAAAGACAAAAGCTGCGCCCCTTGCTGACTTTTGCACTGTCTATGTTAATAGACTATGACAAAAATGGTGTTTATCTTTACAAGTATCTTATCCCTTCAAATACTTTTGTACAAATAAAAAGAAAAGTAACTTTTGTAAAATATCATAGAAACCACAGGTAAAGATTCCTGAAATTTTTAAGACTATTTTTTTTTCCATTCATGGGAAGCTTCATATTTAAATGAGCAGTTGTACCATTCAGTCTTTTGGAGTCAAAGTCCTGTGTCAGATTTTACTTAGTAGAATCCAGACTCAAATGGTCTTGATGTTAAGAATTAAGCAACAAGACTTTTGCCAAAGTTGTTCTTGTTGCAACTGGATATTTAGCTTACATCTCCAATTGGAATAAGTAAACAAATGGCATGTGCCAATAATTTGAGCATTTATAGACTTCTGGAAAGCATATCTCTGTGCATTGATAGGCTGCGTTGAAAATTCTTTTAACTTATTCAATCTGTAAGAATATTTTGAACATGGTTGAATCTCTGTATCTTGATTCCAATACTGCACTAGTCAGACTGGCTATAAGTTAAGCCTGGTATTTGTCAAGGATGTTGGCCAGGATTTTGGCAAGGATTCTGCCAAAAATAGGCTTTGCAAGTATGCCTTTAATATTTGCAATTTGTGATTGTAACTTTCCAAATAATATTGTTATTTCTTTCTCTGCCAGGACAGTATTCAATATAATCCGAATGAACTAACAACAAAAGTTAACCCTACTGGTCTACATATAAATGAGGGTTAAACAAAACTACGTCAAATGGAGTTTACAAATCCTGGCTAAAGGCCAGGTGCCAGTATAAGGGTGCCTTATACCAGTTCACTTCTTGAGTGTTGGCGGTATAATGCATAAGTACCAAAAAAATCAAGAGGAACCAAATCTCAGATAGACAAGAAGAGATGTAATTAATTCATATTTGACCAAGACGGACATGTACTGGCCATTTGTCCTAGAAACAAGGTATTGGGTGTAGAAAGGAGGTGGAGGTGTTGGGTGTAGAAAGGATATGGAGGTGTTGGGTGTAGAACACCTAAATATCCATCTGATAAGTGTCTCTTTTTCCTTGTCCTTTTTTCACGTCCTTTGGTAAATTTCTTTTGGTTAATAATTACGTTTTGGATTAAATGCGAAACTAAGTCACTCTGGCTATACACCTAAATAAAAGTTCAAATAGGGATAAAATCCTTTTAATAGACAGTGATGTAATAAAAATTCACAAAAATACCAGATATTTCGGTCACATATACAGTGACCGTCATCAGTAGTAAAACTACTGATGACGGTCACTGTATATGTGACCGAAATATCTGGTATTTTTGTAAATTTTTATTACATCACTGTCTATTAAAAGGATTTTATCCCTATTTGAACTTTTATTTATCGTCATGGAAAGGCAGTGTGGTCTCCGAAATTATCTAGGCTATACACCTATTAAAAATGCATAAGCTTTGTTGGGAGAAGGATGAGTCACTTCTTCCCGGATGTTGGCTAAAATGGGTGACCAGCCATAGAAAATTCCACACACACAATTTTCCTCCTATCACATCTTTTTTAATTATATTCATTTTTATGTGATTTGTTGTTCTTTGTTTCACACCCTCTTTGTTGTTCACACCTGTTCTTTGCTGTTCTTTTTTTAATTATATATAGTTTCATGTGATTTGTTGTTCTTTGTTTCACACCCTCTTTTTCAC
Organism: Artemia sp. Qi Xiang Cuo; assembly: GCF_049724085.1. Taxonomy (NCBI): domain Eukaryota; kingdom Metazoa; phylum Arthropoda; class Branchiopoda; order Anostraca; family Artemiidae; genus Artemia; species Artemia sp. Qi Xiang Cuo. Next base: position 674,748 of record NC_142811.1, read on the forward strand.
GGTCAAGGGAGAAGATGTCTTTTGTTCAGTTAACTTATTGCCAGATCTTAAAGTGAATAAATGTAGGTTGCTTGTTTCTACTACTACATGCATATTTTGCCCTATTTTCTGGTTAGGATTGCAATCGGAGTAACTCAGAGGTGTTGAATTCAAGTTTGGTATTGGTATTACTCAGTAGAGGAAATCAAGGAGCTACCATATCAAGGTTTTAAAGGAATCACGCCTCCTGACATAGTTTAAGCTGGGTTACATCCGTATACTTACACCCCTGCTTCAACCCAACTACCTGGTATGATATTAGGAAGTGGTTTTGGGTTATAGCAAAATGCAAGATTAACTACTGGGAGTTATCCCAATTCCAAAATGTTCCAAACGATTTTAGGCTGCTTGTGTTTGCCTATAATTGTAACCTGTAGCTATTCTGTTATGACTAGTAGCGTAACTTACCCTTTACCAGTACTTTAACATTTGTTACAAGAACAATTGTAGAGTTGCACGAGTGTTCAGTTAAACAGGAGTTGTGTTGCACAAGGGCTCAGTTGCACGCGGTTCAGCTAAACAAGGGTTCAGGTGCAAGAGGTTCGCCTAAACGAGGGTTAAGTTTCACGGGGGCTTTGTTGCACGAGGGTTCCGTTTCACAACGGTTGAGTTGCTCGGGTGTTGAGTTACAAGAGAATTCAGTTGCACCTAGGGTCAGATGCACAAGGGTTTTGTTACATGGGCTGTCCGTGTCAACGATAGTACACTTAATCCTGTTATGAACCTTATCAAATCTGATTCAGGATTAGTGGCTTGGAACTTGTCCTTTACGAAATCGATGCTGAAAAATTAAAACAAGAAAAATTTTAATGGAAAATTATGTTAAGAAATGATCCGAAAAGAAAATCAGAGGTGAGAAAATCTAGCGTTGCTTATAGTAAAGATTCATAAGGCTTCGCTGTATTATTTTTATTCTGGAGCCAGTCCGTATGGAAAGGATCTACTTATGAACTTTAGAAGGAGCTCATTTGATTAGAAAGTGAAAGTTTTAATGTACTTTTTTAAAACTTCAAAAGTGATCAGAGGGAGGTATAGACTTAGACATATTTTATTAAACTTACTCTTTTTAGCGCTAAAAGCACTAATACCAAGGGTTTTTACAAATACGACGAAGTTAAATAACAAATATGACAACAAAAAATGAATAAAACCGTATTACTTTTCGTAGAATTTGTTGACCATGTCTGTAAAAAAGGGGACAAGGAAATGCTGGTAGCGAGTCGTACGGCACGTCACTGGGTTGAGCTTTTATTGTCTCCGGGTACAGGACATAACTTACTTACTTTACTTTACTTTCGGCGGGAACCAGACGATGAACTGTCCTGCCCGGCACCAAAGGATCTTGGGATGACTTCCGACGACCACTTGGACCTGTCGGCTGCAGCTTCTCCGGCTATCTTCAGCCAGTCTTTGTCCCATCTCCGACTGTGTCTCCTGAATCCTCCCCACGGTTCCAGGTCCTTCTTGAATTTTTGCCACAGGTTCTTCTTTTGTCCTCCTGGTTTACGTTTCCAGGAGGGGGATGGTTCGCAGACAAGGACGTATCGACATATCGTGCCTTCGGGACGGCGCAATGTGTGGCCGAGGAGCTTCAGGCGACGTATTTTAATGATAAGCGATAGCTCTTCTGATTGGCCACAGCGACTCCTTACTTCACTATTGGAAATCCTGTCCCATATCTTAATGCGGAGGATGTAACGAAGGCAGCGGTGGTCGAACACGTCCAAAGTTCTCGCAACTTCAGTCTTGATCGGTCATGTCTCGCAAGCATACAGTAGTACTGCTCGAACAGTTGCACCATAGATTCTGACGTTTGTTTTGGTTGAGATCTCCCGTCTGGTCCATAATGCTTTTTCAGACTAGTAAAGACTCCCCAGGCTTTTGCTATGCGGGCAGATATATCCTTTTCAGCTCCGCCATCTGGTTTTATGATAGAGCCAAAATACTTGAATTCCCCAACGCTTTCTATTGGCTCACCTTCGAGGGTAACTTGGCAAGGAGCAGGTTGGTTGAGAGCCAATACTTTAGTCTTTGCGCCACTGATGACTAGTCCAATGTGCTTTGAGACCTCAGAGGTGTCGTCAATCATGTCTTGTAAGCTGTCGGCGGTAGTTTCGAGCTCAGCAATGTCGTCTATGAAGTCCAGATCTGTCAGGGGCTAGAGGAAACCAGCTATTTGTCCGAAAACTATTCCGCTGTGGTTTCTCATTGGATTATACATGATCCAGTCTATCGCGTAGTTGAATAATATAGGCGAAAGGGGGCTTCCCTGCTTTACCCCAAACTCCACTGGAAACTTAGGGGTGTCATTGCCGAAAACACGGACGCAAGTCGCAGTGTCCTTACAAGCATTTCAGAGTATCTCAATGATCTCCTGTGGCGCACCGTCTTCAGCCATAATTCTCCATAGCTCCTCTCTGATGAGAGAGTCGAAGGCAGCTGCAAAGTCAATAAAGGCGATGAGAAGAGGTAGATGAAACCTGCTGTACTGCTGAAGGATGAGGGGAATCGTCAATATCTGTTCTGGACAGCCTCTGCCTGGTCTGAAACCTGCTTGTTCAGGACGGGTTAACTTGTCACGTGCGTCTTTGAATTGATTCAAAAGAAGGACACAGAAGATTTTCATGGCATGGTCGATCAGGGAGATACCTCTATAGTTTCCGCAAATGGCCTTATCTCCTTTTTTGTATAGCAGAACGAGGACTGATACTTTCCCGTCTTTTGGGAAGGTCTTCGTTGTCCACACCTGGACAAACAGGTCGGTTAGGTGGCATAGTAGAGTTGGTGAGGCCTTGAACATTTCAGAAGGGATCCCATCCTCTCCAGGAGTTTTATTGTTTTTTATGCACTTCAACGCTTTTTGTACGTCCGCAATACTTGGCGGATCGAGGTTTACTGCGTAGGGCTCTCTAGCAGCACTCGAGAAGGCAGGTAGATCGCGCGGGGGTTTGACAGGGTTCAGTAGCTCAGAAAAATGCTCTCGCCAGTGTTCCATGCGTCCTTCTTCTGTTCGGACGAGTTCTTCGGACTTATCTTTCAGTGTGTCAACCGTTACAGGAGCTTTTCCTGTCGCTTCTTTCAGTAGTTTCAACATTTTCCTGCTGTTGTGGCTTCCGGACGCTTGTTCCAACTCATTCGCCAGATCTGACCAGTACTGTTCTCTGTCCTGTTTCAGTGACTGTTTAACTGCTTTGCGGGCTACTTTTAAGGGTTCTTTTGCACCTCCCACGAGGGTTCGCTTCTTCTCAACTCGTTCTATGGTGTGGTCAGAGATCCAGGCTCGCTGTTTTCGTTTTGTGTGGCCAAGCACCTCCTCAGCTACGTCCTGTATCTGTCGCAATTTTTATCTGCACCCATTCTTCATCGACGAGTGAGAGACGATTCAAGGCTTCGAACCGGTTCCTTAGCTTTAACTCGAAGTCGGCTTTGATTTCCGGGCATCTTAGTTTCGAAACATCGAAGTGCTTCCCTGCCTTCTGTCGCTTCTGCCTACTAAGGTGATGACGGACTTTGCAAGTGAGGAGATAGTGGTCGGATCCATTTAAAGATCCTGAGTCTGCTCCTCTGTATACCCGGGCATCTGTGCAGGAGCTCCTCCATCTTCTGCTGACTAAGATGGGGTTGATCTGGGCTGTTGTTACGCCGTCGTTCGAACGCCATGTAACGAGGTGGAGTCTCTTGTGCTCAAAGAGTGTTGTGACGCATAGGTTGTTGTATCTGGCTAGCTGTAAGAGCCTTTCTCCATTGATGCATCTGTCACCAACGGTGTGGCGGCCAATAACTGCTGCTGTGTCGGGGTCTACTCTGCCAAGCCGGGCGTTCCAGGCTCCAGCTACAATGAGCATGTCACGCCTTGGTGTCTTGTCGATGATTCTTTGTAGGTCATAATAAAAGGCATCTTTGACCGTGTCACTACTGTCCCTTATATGAGCGTACACGGCGATTATGGTTATGTGGCTAATTTGGCCTCTCAGTCTGATCATGGCGATCCTTGGTGACACTGGCTCCCAAGAGGTGACGCATGATGCAGTAGGACCGTCTATTAGGAACCCAACTCCTTGCTGGCCGGAACCATCATTGGGACCCGAGTTATAGAACTGGAATGAGTCAGATTCGGAAACGGTCAACTTTTTGGACAGAACATCATTAGGTCTCGTTTCTGACAGACAACAAACGTTGATTTTATACTTCTGCAGCTTCCTTGCAAGGAGCAGTTGCGTGGATTCCAGCTTGCAGCTGCGAACATTCCACGCGCCAATATTCAGATGTTTTCATGATCGGGCGGCTTACATACTTGTCGGGCCAGGCACCACCCTGACCTGGTCCGCGTCGGCCAAGAACCTTAAGTGCATTGTCATAAGTAGTGAAGGCTTGACCCAGCATAATCTTACAAGCCCGAATTTGGATAGCTTCGATATCTTGATATATCCCAGCACTCAACTGTACACCAGGACCCCACACTGGGCACGCATATTCAATGATGGGTGGGATATAAGTCTTGAAGGCATGCTTCATGGAATTCACACTGAACCGGAACCGCTTCATGGTAATCAGTGACTGCAGTGCTGCATACCCTTTTTGCACAAGGTCACTTAAGTGGTTGTTGAACTTGCAGTCAATGGAGAAAATTACCCCCAGAATTTTCTCACTGCCAACTATTTTAAACAAGGTAGGGGCACCTTGAAAGTCCGATTTAAGAGGGTTGAAATGCAACACCTTGCACTTCTGCTCATTGAGGGTAAGGATAGCTCGCTCACATTCATTCTGATAAACCGTAGGTAGACTAGGATCAAAAAGGGGGATCGCTGATTGGCCTTCTAGTAGGTATTTGAGTTCATCAACGAAATTATATCCGTCATTGAAAGTACGTAGGATGAATTTAATCACAGCGAGTAAAATAATTCTGGCTAATTTAGTGCCCTGAGGGGCACCGCAAGTGATTGGGAGAAATGCAGAATTTGAATCGTCTTTGCTAAGAGCGAAAACGTACTGTTCCCGCTAGGAAAGAAAATCAGCGACTAGACGCAGCAAGTCACTTGGCGCCCATTTAGCTTAAGTTATTAAGAGCGATAAGGTGTTTGATGAGTTTGGTGATATTAATGTACTATAGTAGATACAGCTAACATTAGCATGTCAGCGTAACAAAAAAAAAAGACAATCAACACAAGGATGAAAAACAAAAAACAAATTAACAGCAACACAAAAATTTAAAGCAGCAAGTGCTGTTTCAAGGTCTATATATTAAAATGAGTCATAAATAAAATTTATATATGTCAAGTGCCAGGTCACATGGCTCGTAATTATAGTAGTTACAGTGTATTTTACAGACTGCATCATAAATGAATATAAAATTTTTTATAAAAGGTACGTCATATACACATTGAAGTTAATTATGCACAACATAAAAATATATTAAAAAACACTCACAGACAAATCCCTGAAATATACTACCTTAAATACTTCTTAAGGTGATATAATTAAAATGCCGAGTAAAATAAGGGAATAATGACTTATGATATCTCTCGGTACTAGAGGCTGGGTTGGTCACTTAATTTTGGTCATTTCTTTTTTGTTTGTCCGAGTCTAGTGTCTGGTCCCTCAGTACGGGGGCTCTCAAGGTTGGGTGAACCACGCCCCCTACTGAAGGACCAGACACTAGACTCTGACAAATAAAAAAGAAATGCCCACAATTAATGACTAATCCAGCCTCTAGTTCGTAAGCCATAATGTGGAGAGAGAAAATATTATACGTTTCATGCCCTTTGACTATCCAGATATGGACTCCTCTTGCCCCCCCCCCCCCAAACAAAATGCTGGAGATTTGCCTCTGCTTCTAACCTTCCTGAAAACACACTGTTCTTCTTTTTAAAACTGTATCTGCAGCCGTTCTAAGTCTAAGAAGAATCATAATGATAAGTAATTTACTTCCTGCAGACACCAGGTCATTGAGGACCTTCATCTGAATAATGGTGTTAGGAAAAGTTCAAATTCTGAATTAGCCACACAAAATGCGTCCGAAGAAAGTTCTAATTTGAATTTTAAGCCATGGCTGCTTTCGAGCCATGTGGATGTAAAGCTACCAGTGTATGAAAACTGTTATGCTTGTTTACATAGAATATAAGCCACTTTAGGACAAACAGAGAAGGCAATACATCCTTTTGGAATAGCTAATATTGATAACTCTGGTCCGCTCTTACGGTTACTCAATGACGAATCATCCTCAAGTCTAGTCTGATTATAAATCAGTAAAGTTTAGTCGAATATCATATAGAGTGTATATCAGATAAAACACGGTCTGATAGTAGAAATCAAATAGAGTGAAGCCAATTGTCTCTTATTTTCAAATTAGACTACAAGTAGATTGTATCCAGGAACTAAATAGACATAATATTACGGAAACAATTACACAGGACGTTACAGTTTACATTACAATAATTAACGTTCAAATTCCTAACTTTATACGGGTTAAGGTAAACTTAATAAACACTATATATTTAGAATCAGCATTAAAATACAATTGTTTTGATATGCATATTAAAAAAAATAATTGGGGGTTGTGAAAAAAAAAACGAAGGAGGCTTGACTACGGAAATAGGGTCACTGGAAGCTAGCAAATTTGGAGCAAGTTCAATCACTGCTGGTTTCTCGTTGTTAAGTACATGCAATGCATCTACTGATCTCTGCCTGAGGTGACACTTCCAGTAGAATTAAAAAAAAATTGTTTTTGAAGAATTTTAAAATAATTATAATAGGAAAAACAGCAAGAGTTTACATTAATTGGGCAATACATGTACAAGCTAGCTGTAATCTTATTAAAATTAGTTATAGTATAATATATTTTTTTTTATTAGTTACACTAGGTGAAAAAAAAATTAAAGACAATAATTAAGCGTTATAAAGATTTAAGCGAAACTTAGAATAAGCTTAGAATGAAAAAATGGGTGCTAAGTGAAAAGAACCGAAAATAATATAAAAATATGTTCTAACCTAAAACTTACCAGGAGGAGTAAGCCAACGACAAAATCCATTAAAAATAAGCCAAAAAATTAACCCCATCGTCACAAGCAAACCACAATTCATAGTTCAAGATAATAATTTTAACTCTAGCGATGTGTTGGATCTGAGAAAACGAATTGGCACAGGAGAATCCTAGTTTAAACAATTGGTTTTCACCTGTGCCAACCCAAACACCCAAATCCCAATCCGTTGAACCCTAACAGAAACTTCCACTTTTTCTATGAAAATAAAATATAACAGGACACAACAAAAGAACTTGCAGTAATGAACAGAAATTCATTCATACAACGTTCCCAGATTTAAGCTTATCAATAAACCACAGATAGTGGAAATCGCATTCAAAGCTATGTAGCCTTGCCAAGGGAATTATTGTCTCTTTCTTTGGAAAATAAAATAGTAATTAAAGCTAGGATAAAATTGGCAATCAGGATATCGTAAAAACTTACATTTTTATGAAGAAATGAGAACTAGCAAATACGGGGCAAAACTTAATTAAAAATGTTCTAAAAATCAGCTGAAAAAAATACAGTACTTTTCTAACGCAAACACTTTTGGACAGAAAAATTTAAATAATTTCAAAAAATAAGGTTGCAAAAATTAGACACCCCCCCCCCCCACCTCTTAAAAATATGGAGATAATGAATTTGACCATAGAAGGGCAATTAGCATAAAAACCTGTTAAGGTTTTTGAAAAAAAAACATGCAACGTATAAATATAGGCTTAGAAAAGACCTATTTTACTGAAAAAAATGGAATAAAAATTGAAAAAAAACCTTAGGCTTCATTTAAGTAAATAATACAAAAAAAATAGAAAGGTTAAGGTTTAAAATATAGCAATACAAAATTAAAAGGAGAAGAAACTGAACGGAGTCAGTTAAACTCTGTTATACGTACTTATTGAACTTTCCGAACAATTGTACTAGTATGAAACTAGTATGAAACTAGCATGAAAATTGTACTAAATAAGTACAAAATAAGTAGCATCAATACTACGGAGCCACCGTTACAGTGGCTAACTCGGGCCGAGATTTACAGAAATATTGAAGAAATGCTCCAAGTAGACAGGAGAAAATGATGCTCTCTTATGTGGGAGTCGTTTTGAGAAAAACGAATAAAAATGCATGAAAAAATAAAATAATACACAAAATATTAGTAATGACTTAATTTTAAGTTTAAACAAAATACAGGACCACAAAAAGTGGGGAAGTTAAAATGAAAATAGTCATTGTCACTTGTATGTCTAAAACTAAATTACTGTGTGCCATGAAGGCCAGGCATTTTCTGCAGAAGGGCCACTTTTCTGAAAAAAGAATAGCCCAAGAGAAAATTGTGGCCACAAATCAAAAAGTGTGGCAATACTATAAATTATTAATTAATTATTGTGTGTGCAGGTTCAGAATAGTCCTTTTAGCTGTAGCCCATGACAAGAGGACCTGGAAACGTTATAAGGAGCTACCAGAAGGCAGCCCTGGTAAGCAAACCTTCAGAGTACAGGCAAAGTCATTTGATAATGGCATAAGAGGTATAAGGTGAACAGCAAAAATTTTTAGCTTATCAGATCTAAACTGTAAAGGGAGCCTTATACCAAAAGGACATTAGAGCTGAAAAAAGAGAGATTACAGACAAAAACGTTATAAAACTGTATCAAGTAGGCTACCAAAAATTCAAAAAGAATTAGAAGTCTCAAAAGTCTGAAAAGTTTGATAGCAAAATCACGCTGTGTGAACTATTGCCAAGGCCTTGTATAGAGGCTAATCACAGTTATCAGTTATAGTGCATAAATCTATTTGTTGGAGTTGCTTTTGTTTTGTAAATATTTTAATTGCAGTCAGGACTTATCATATGTCTTGACGGACTTAATTAAAAATTGTAAAAAGAAAAATATTGCAGTGATTAAATAAATTATTAGGGTACATAATTATTATTTGTTTTTATCAATTAAGTACCAACATAACTTTGGTTAATATATATATATATATATATATATATATATATATATATATATATATATATATATATATATATATATATATATATATATATATATATATATATATATATATATATATATATATATATATATATATATATATATATATATATAACCTAAACTATCCATGTAAATATAGTGAATTAAATGTTGAGTATTTGTGTTTTTTTATTTTTATATCATTCAAGAAGTATTCTGCATTAATACTTCATAAGCAATTAACAAAATAATAATTGGAATTAATTCCAATGCTAATCTATGCCGTGCATTATTTTTTTTTAATGCTTTAAGTTTTAAACAGTAGTTAAATATCCTATCTAGTTTTGCGAATTAAAAAACAATACTTGTGTAAGCTATTACACATTGCTTATATATATATATATATATACTATGTTTTAATTTACTTTAAGTTTTAACTAGTGATTTAATGTATATGTAAATGTTTGACTTCGAGTCAACGTATAAATAATTTTTATTGTGAAATAACCCGTTAAGTATTAAGTTTGAAAGAATAATCCAGCAAGAAACATAATGTTTCGATTTAAGCGGGATATTATTTTTGGAGTAATTAAAAGAGAGAAAAGTAAATAAAAGTAATTAAACTTTACAAAATTGAGTGTTTCATTTCTACTATATATGTAAAACTATATGCTTTTATATGTATTCTAATGTGAATATTTATTTTAGATACAGCCTTAGCTATTTTTTTTGGAAATCAAATTTTTGATTTCCAAAAAATTTACTAGAAAAAAAAACTAGGGTGATAAGCGTGATTGTTAAAGGGTATGTTGAACTAAATCGAAAGAAACTATGAGCATCTAGTCAGAGGCAACGCTGTAGCGTTGCCTATAGTAAAGGCCATACGGCTCCAATGTTTTATTATTTTTTTTCCCCAAAGGAGTTCATACGGAAGGGATGGTCGTAGAAACTTCAGAGGGGGCCCATTCGATTAGAAATTGAGAGTTCTAGTGCCCTTTTTAATAGTCGAAAATGATTTGAGGGCAACTAGCCGCCCCCCACGCCAATCATTCCCCCAAACTCATCCAATCAAAATTTTGGGATAGCCATTTTGTTCAGCGTAGTTGATTTCCAGATAGAAAATATATTTTTCAGGAGGACACTCCCCTACAACCCTCAGGGCAAGGGTTTTTAGTTATGCCCTGTGGGCATATAAGGTTTTTATAAAAGGCCTTGTCGTAGAAACTTCAAAACAGGCTCATTCGATTGGAAATTCAAAGGGCTAGTGCCCTTTTTAATAGTCGAAAGTGATTGGAGGGCAAATATCCCCCCCCCACGACCATCATTTCCCCAACCACATCCAATCAAAATTTTGAGATAGCCATTTTGTTCAGCGTAGTTGATTTTTACATAGAAAATATGTTTTTGAGGAGGACACTCCCCCACAACCCTCAGGGCAAGGGTTTTAAGTTATGACCTGGGAGCATATAAGATTTTTATAGAAGGCGTTGTCGTAGAAACTTCAAAAAGGCTCATTCGATTGTAAATTCAAAGGGATAGTGCCCTTTTAATAATCAAAAGTGGTTGGAGGGCAACTAGCCCCCCCCCACGCCCATCAGTCCCCCAAACACATCCAATCAAAATTTTGAGATAGCCATTTTGTTCAGCGTAGTTGAGTTCCAGATAGAAAATATTTTTTGAGGAGGAAAATCCCCAACAACCCTCAGGGCAAGGGGCTTAAGTTATGCCCTGGGGGCATATAAGGTTTCTATAGAAGGCGTTGTCGTAGAAACTTCAAAAAAGGCTCATTCGATTAGAAATTCAAAGGAATAGTGCTCTTTGTAATAGTCAACAGTGATTGGAGGGTAACTAGCCCCCCCCCCCAATGCCCATCATTCCCACAAACACATCCAATCACAATTTTGAGATAGCCATTTTGTTCAGCGTAGTTCATTTCCAGATAGAAAATATGTTTTTGAGGACACTTCCCCCCCCCAACCCTTAGGGCAAGGGGTTTAAGTTATGCCCTGGGGGCATATAGGGTTTTTATAGAAGGCGTTGTCGTAGAAACTTCAAAAGGCTCATTCGATCGGAAATTTAAAGGGCTAGTGCTCTTTAATAGTCTAAAGTAATTGGAGGGCAACTAGCCCCCCCCCCCCCACGCCCATCATTCCCCCAAACACATCCAATCAAAATTTTGAGATAGCCATTTTGTTCAGCGTAGTTGATTTCCACATAGAAAATATTTTTTTTGAGGAGGACACTCCCCCACAATCCTCAAGGCAAGGGTTTTAAGGTATACCCTGGGGGCATATAAGGTTTTTATAGAAGGTGGTGTTTTAGAAACTTTAAAAAAGGCTTATTCGATTGGAAATTCAAAGGGCGAGTCCCTTTTTAATAGTCGAAAGTGATTTGAGGGCAGCTAACCCCCCTCTCACGCCCATCTTTTCCCCAAAACACATCCAATCAAAATTTTTGAGACAGCCATTTTATCAAACGTAGTTTTAAGTTCTGGAAATTAGGTCCTTGAGGATGACAACTCCCCCACAGCCCTCAGGACAAATGTTTTAAGTTATTCCCTAGGGGCATATAAGGTTTTTTATCGAAAATATTGTTGTATAAACTTCATGGAGGACTCATTTGATTGGAAATTGAAAGTTCTAGTTCACTTTTTAAGCTTCATAGGATATTTAAAGGTAAACAGCCCCCCCCCCTAAACCCTATTTTCCCAATTGTATCCAATAAAAATTTTAAGATAGCTATTTAGTTAAAAATAGTTCAAAGATTATATAACAAAAATTCTGGCATTGACACAACGCACCAGGGCCCGGGGGCAGGCGTTATAAGTAATGCCCTGGGGGCATATATGGGTCTTATGGAAGGGATGCTCGTATTAACTGCAAAGAGGCATCATTTAATTGGAAATTGAAAGTTCTAGTTCCCTTTTTAAGAGTCAAAAGAGATTGTAGGGAACCTAGCCCCCCCCCTCCTCGCCCTTTTTTCCTCAAACCCATCCAATAAGAACTTTGAGATAGCTTTTTTTATAATAGCTCAAAGACCATATAACGAAAACTCAGGGGCCGACACAGCCCCCCAGGGCCCGGGGGCAGGTGTTGTAAGTTATGTCCTTGGGGAATATATGGTTCTTGTTGAAAGGATGCTCGTAAAAATTCAGAGATGGCTCATTTGATTGGAAATTGAAAGTTCTAGTTAAGTTTTTTCAAGTCAAAATATATTGGAGGGCAACTAGCCCCCCACGTCCCTTTTTGCCCAAATGCATCCAATACAAATTTTGAGATATACATTAAGTTAAAAATTTCTCAAAAGTCAGATAAACAAGCTCAGGTGTCGCCACAATCCCCCAGGGCCCGGGGGCAGGCGTTGTAAGTTATGCCCTGGGGAATATATTGTTCGTATGAGAGGGATGCTCGTATAAACTTCGGAGAGGGCTCATTTGATTGGATATTGAAGTCCAGCCCTTTTTAAGCGTCAAAAGTGATCAGAGGGCAACTGGCCCCCAAGCCCTTTTCCCCCCAAATACATCTGATAAAAAATTTGAGGGAATAATTTTTTTAGAAATAATTCAAATATTGTGTAATAAAGACGACTGAATTATGGTCATATAGTTAAAAAAAGACCAAATATTATATGAGATAAACACCTGTGTTAACAAAACCCCCCCCCCCAGGGCCGGGGTCGGCGTTGTAAGTATTGCTCTGGGGGCATATATGGTTCTTATGGAAGGTATAGTCGTATAAACTTCAGAGAGGATTCATTGAATGGGAATTAAAAGTTTTAGTTCATTTTCTTAGAGTGAAAAAGATCGGAGGGCAGCTAGCCCCTCCCGCCCTCCATGCCTTTGGGCGTATCGGATGGATAAATCCATCCGATAAAAATTTGAGGTGACCATTATGTTAAAAATAGTTCAAACATCAGATATCGAAACTCCAGGGTCGACACAACCTCCGAGGGCCGAGGGACAGGCGTTGTAATTTATACTCTGGAGATTTATATGGTTTTTATAGAAGGGATACTCGTATAAACTTCAGAGAAGGCTCATTTAATTGAAAATAGAAAGTGCTAGTTCACTTTTAAAGAGTCAAAATAGATCGAAGCTTAATCTAGTCCCCCCACGCCCTTTTTCACCAAGCCCATCCGATAAATATTTTGAAATAGCAAATTTGTTAAAAATAGTTCAAACATCAGATAATAAAAACTCTGAGGTTGACAAAAACCCATTTTTTCAACCTGATATTGTTTACATTGATATTAGTTCTGATACTTTGATGAATATTTGATTTTTTTTTAAAGTTTGATTTTGGAATAAGGAATTTTTAAAAACTCGAAATTTTTTGTATCAAAAACGAACAAAAATTCATTAAAAAAAAATTTTCGAAAAAATAAGTTTTTCAAAGAAAAGTAAAGGCAATTTTAAACTTAACCTCAGCAGATACAAATACCTTTTAAAATTCAAACTCAAAACGACCAGAAAATACTGTTAAACAATAAATGAAACCCAAAACGAACAGAAATTAAATAAACAATCATAGCAAAAACACAAAACAAGTAATAATATAAATGAATAAATAGATCTTAAAGCGAGCAATGCTTAGATTGAATATGAAAATCAAGCTTAGGCCTAAGACGAAAAAAATATTTTCCTAATGAAGTACAAATGAAACTTAAAACGAACTGAAATTAAATAAAAAATCAATGCAAACAAACATACAATAGATATTAATGTAAATTAATAAATAAATCTTAAGACGAATGAAACTTAAATTGAATATGTAAATTCATCCTGAAACAAACAAAAATCACGACAAACGAGAGTTTGGGTATAATCTCCTTCTTTTACTGTAAAAGTCTAAAGCCTACTGTGTCATTAGCGCTTTACTGAAAACTATATGTGTCTTGAACAGTCTTGGAAAGTATTAACAACATCAAATTAAATATTTGATATATAATGATATTAGTTGTTGAAAGATCCATCTGTTCAATAATTTATTTCGCTGTAATTATATTTTTATTTTCAATGTTGTAGGAACTGGAAAAGAAAATATTTGTAATATAATCCGTTTTCAGTTAGGCGCCAATGACGCAGTAGGTTTTTGGTTTTTATTTACAGTTAGGAAAGGAGGCAGAATCCAAACACTTGTTTGTAGTGAAACTATATTCGTCTTTAACAACTTTAAAAAGAGCTAATAAATTAAACTGAATGTTTGATGTATAATGATATTAATTGCTGAAAGCTCATCAGTTCAAAATATTACTATAATTTTAAAGTTTATTTTCAGAGATAAGTACAAAAGAAAATATTTGTCACAAAATGACGCAGTAGGCTTTAGACTTATACAGTGAGAGAAGGAGGTCATACCCAAATTCTTGTTGTGGTGATTTTTGTTTGTTTCAAGCTTGATTTGTATATTCAATTTAAGTTTCACTCGTTTTATGATTTATTTATTAATTTACATTAATATCTATTAATATAAATTAATTTACATTAATTAGACAGAAACGTCTGAGGGTATTAAGCTGAAACTTTCAGGGCATGTTTAGAAGGGCTTGGAGGGCAAATGACCTCGTTATCCTAGTGGTTTACATACGAGATTTATTATTGGGAAGGGGGAATGTTTGATCCTGGGTGTGTCAGAAAGGCTAAGGGTATTAAGGTGAAACTTCAGGGAATATTGGGGGGTTGCTAAACAAAATCAAAAGACACTACGTGCATCCAGGTTATCAAAAGGCCGTATCTGTAATATCTTAGGAGTTGCTAAGGGTATTAACTTGAAACTTTCGGACCACTATTGTCACAAGTGCTGGGACTGTGACTATTTGCGGCTATGACTGTTTGTGACTGCCCTAGCTACCCCGCAACCTCTTAGGTCACTTAAAAAGGGCACTAGAACTTTTAATTTCCGTTCGAAGGGTCCATTAAATATCTCTCTATGATATTCTGGTAACCCACTAGCCCTGGACCCCTGGTAAAAAAAAAAAGAAGGGAGATATATTAGTGCTACCTATGCAAAAAAGTAGTTTTCCTTGTTGTACAAGGTGGGGGACTGTAATTATCGTATACAAGATTTTTGACCATTCTGGCTCCAATGGTACAATTTTTCGATGCTATATGATTTTCGAGGGATCTGAGGCAATTCGAAATCATCATAAATTTGTTTTTGCAATACCATTTTACTTTTAAGATTAATCGAAGTTACCATTCCTGAATCAGTATCAGACAGTTTTTTCTCATTAGGCACTTTATTTTTCTTTTCTTTTCAAAACGTGTTTTTTCAATTTTGGAATACTATGGGCTGGGGTTCGCTCTTTACTAGGTTGCAGCTACTGCTGCAACCATGATCATAAAATATCCGTTTTTGTTCAGGTCTGAAGGTCTAATAACTATGCATCAGGGGATGCTATGCCCCCCACAGCCTCTGGGGACAAGGTTGCAAATTATGGAGTCCGCCTAATGTTTACGAACAGGATTTATCATTGGGAACGGGGGAATGTTTGATCTGATTCTTGGTATGCCAAAAAAGGCTATGGGTTTTAAGGTGAAACTTTAGGGACTTTTTGGGGGATTGATGCTAAACAAAATCGAAAGACGCTTTTTGAATCCATGTTATCAAAAGGGTATATCTGCAATATCTTAGGAACCTCTAAGGGTATTAATTTGAAACTTTCGGGACCACTATTACTACCACTGCTTGGACCGCAATCACAACTATTTGTGACTGTGAATACTTGCGACTGTGACAGTCTGTGAGTGCTAGTGGAACTGTTTATGATTGC
Organism: Artemia sp. Qi Xiang Cuo; assembly: GCF_049724085.1. NCBI lineage: Eukaryota > Metazoa > Arthropoda > Branchiopoda > Anostraca > Artemiidae > Artemia > Artemia sp. Qi Xiang Cuo. The sequence continues at coordinate 690,544 of NC_142811.1, forward strand.
AAATACGAATGCAGCTCGGCTCGGCTGCTGCTGTGGCTACTTGCGATTGCAACTACTTTTGACACCGACTGCGACAGATTGCGACCGCGAATGCGACAACTCTCGACTGCAACTGCTACAGTTTTCGACTATGACTATTAGTACTGCTAGGACCACTGCAATTGTGACTCTGATTGCAACTTCTACTACTACAACTTGAACCGTTGAATTAATCAAAAAATTTTAACCGCATCCTGCTTGTAAAAATGGCATAGTGCATCCAGGTTGTCAAAAGGCTTATCTGTAATATTCCATGAAAGGCTAAGGTTATTAAGTTGAAAATTTCAGGGAATGTGGAGGGGGATTTTATACTAAATCATAAGACACTAGATGCATTCAAGTTGTCAATAGGACGTATCTGGATATATCTATTGATTTCAGAAACGCCTATGGGTTCAGAAACTTTCAAACTTGATTATTATTATTTATTTATTTTTTAATAATCAGAACTTAATATTTTCATTAGTAGTTTGTGATTTCGTAAAATATTTTGTTGTAATGTTTCTTCTTTTTCTCTCCAAATATTAACACCAATCGCTGAATTTTTTAAATCATCTGATGCGCAAGTCGCATAATTCTGACTTTAATTTGATCTGTGACATGCTTTCTTTTACTTATTTCCCCGCCTGTGTCAAAAGAACTAAGGTCTTAACTTTTGCGTTATTTGTTTCTGTCCTGTTTCTAGGAGGCTTGAATATTGAAGGAGAAGATGATAGTTGGGATTTCGGTAGCGGTGCTGGATTTTATGTTGATGCAACTGTAGATAAATGGAAGAAATACCGCATGTACTCTTTTGTTACGGAGGAACTATCAGAGGTTGTTGCAAAAAATTTCCCTGCTGATACCTCAAGAATGTCAATAATGGGTCATAGGTAGGCCATTTCTCAGCTTTTAATCTATATTAAGTTCGTTTTAATTGACATTGGAATAAGTTTCGTAAAGATTCTACAGATAAGGAATCTTATACAGAAGTTTGAGAATATATTTTGCTCTGTTTTTATTTCACCTATAAGACGATTAGAATAGAACATGGTCTCCCTAACAGTAGGTCTTAGACGGTTGGAAGAAACTACGCATTTCCTGTAACGGGTATTGAATCAGTGCTAAATTGACCTTAAATAATGGATCAGCGTTCAGCTTTGATTTTATTACTGCTATCCCTCTCATATCATGGTCAAAAAATTTGCCCTAAAAATGTCATTTTTACGAAACGTCAAAAAATTACCAAAACTTTTTTACCCAAAAAATGATTTAGCTGTTATTCAGCAATTAACACAAGCTACAACACTGATTAAGAGGGGATTTATGTCTAATACTTACTCGGCACAAGTAGAGGAGGGGGTGCTACTCCCATTGCCAACCCCTGCTGCCACCGACAACTTTTTTTATCACCATATATTGGCCCGAGAACCACGGGGTGTATGGTTTTTGTCAGTGAGAATTTGAAAAAAAGGACTTTTTTCAAATTTATGTATTTTTTCTTGGATTGATATGTGTTTTGGTCGTGTTATTTTATTTTTTTCATGGATGTTTAATTGTTTTTGTCAGTGAGAATTTGAAAAACATGAATTTTGTCGCATTTATGTATGTTTTCATGGATGGTTATGTGTGTGGGTCGATTTATTTTATGTTTTTAATGGATGTTTTATGGTTTTTGTCAGTGAGAATTTGAAAAACATGAATTTTGTCGCATTTATGGTTGTTTTCATGGATGGATATGTGTGTTGTTCGATTTATTTGATGTTTTTCTCGGATGTCAACATCAAATTATGGATGTTTTATGGTTTTTGTCAGTGAGAATTTGAAAAACATGAATTTTCTCACATTTATGTCTGTTTTCATGGATGTTTAATGGTTTTTGTCAGTGAGAATTTGAAAAACAGGGACTTTGTCACATTTATGTATGTCAACAGCAATTCATGTCTGTTTAATGGTTTTTGTCAGTGAGAATTTGAAAAACAGGAATTTGCCAAATGTTATGACTTTCCCGGAAACAGTTAGATCACGTGTTTCCTTCTCAGCCAATCATCGAGTCGGATACATCTCCCTTCTCAGCCAATCAGAGACGTGCTTACATATGATTTTCCCCATTACATAACAATTCACCCTTGAGATTTCATATATAACGGACATGCACTGTGATTAAATTATCAGAAAGTATTTTGACGCTGTGTAAACAACAATGGATAAATTTGATGTATATATATATACATATATATATATATATATATATATATATATATATATATATATTCCACCGGGCTCCCAAAGGACCAATCGGTCCTCAAGTGCCCCCCAGACCCCCAAAGGCCCTCCCTGTGCCCCAAAGGCCCTCCACCGGTCCTCAAATCTCCACCAGGCACCCAAAGGCCCTCCCGGCGCCCCAAAGGCCCACCCAGACCCCCAAATGCCATCCCCGGGCCCCCAAAGGCCCATCGAGTTCCCAAAAGACCAAAAGGGTCCCAAAGGCCCTCCACCGGTCCCCAAATGTCCCCCAGGCTCCCAACTGGCCCCCCGGACCCCCAAAGGCCCTCCCTCGGCACCCAAAGGTCCACCGGGTTCCCAAAGGACCAATCAGTCCTCAAGTGCCCCCCAAACCCCCAAAGGCCCACCCGGTGCCCCAAAGGCCCACCACCGGTCTCCAAATGTCCCCCAGGCCCCCCAAGGACCTCCGGGCACCCCAAAGGCCCACCCAGACCCCCAAATGCCATCTCCGGACTCCAAAGCCCATCCCAGTAGTGTTTGGTTGTGGTTTACCTTGTCACAGTTACATTTTCTTGATTTTTCAAAGTTCATTCTGAATTTCTTTCGTTGAAATGCAAGAGTTGGAATATTTCAGTAGCGTTCGGTTGTGGTTTACCTTGTCACAGTTACATTTTCTTGATTTTTCAAAGTTCATTCTGAATTTCATTCATTGAAATGCAAGTGTTGGAATATTTCAGAAGTGTTTGGTTGTGGTTTACCTTGTCACAGTTATATTTTCTTAATTTTTCAAAGTTCATTTTGAATTTCTTTCGTTGAAATGCAAGAGTTGGAATATTTCAGTAGGGTATTGTCGTGGTTTACCTTGTCACAGTTACATTTTTCTTGATTTTTCAAAGTTCATTCTGAATTTCTTTTGTTGAAATGCAAGAGTTGGAATATTTCATTAGAATTCGGTTGTGGTTTACCATATCAAAGTTACATTTTCTTGATTTTTAAAAGCTCATTTTGAATTTCATTTGTTGAAATGCAAGAGTTGGAATATTTCAGTAGTGTTTGGTTGTGGTTTACCTTGTCACAGTTACATTTTCTTGATTTTTCAAGGTTCAATTGAATTTCTTTCATTGAAATGCAAGAGTTGGACTATTTCAGTAGTGTTTGGTTGTGGTTTACCTTGTCACAGTTAAATTTTCTTGATTTTTCAAAGTTCATTTTGAATTTCTTTCGTTGAAATGCAATAGTTGGAATATTTCAGTAGTGTTTGGTTGTGGTTTACTTTGTCACAGTTACATTTTCTTGATTTTTCAAAGTTCATTTGAATTTCTTTTGTTGAAATGCAAGAGTTGGACTATTTCAGTAGAGTTAGGTTGTGGTTTACCTTGTCAAAGTTACATTTTCTTGATTTTTCAAAGCTCAGTTGGAAGGTCCGTGTTTGAACAGCATTCTATTTACTATTTCATTTGTGTTGGCTCTTTGATTACCTTTCAAATTTTACATTTCTTGATTTATCAAGGTTAAATTCGAATTTAAGTCGGTGTAATGCACTAGTTTAACTCTGTAAGATGTTGGTTGGGATGATGTAAATTGCCAAAGTTAAATTTTCTTGATTTTTCAAAGCTAATTTTGAATTTCTTTCATTGAAATGCAAGAGTTGGAATATTTCAGTAGTGTTTGGTTGTGGTTTACCTTGTCAAAGTTAAATTTTCTTTATTTTTCAAAGTTCATTTTAATTTCTTTTGTTGAAATGCAAGAGTTGGACTATTTCAGTAGCGTTTGGTTGTGGTTTACCTTGTCATAGTTACATTTTCTTGATTTTTCAAAGTTCATTTTGAATTTCCTTTGTTGAAAAGCAAGAGTTGGACTATTTCAGTAGTGTTTGCTTATGGTTTACCTTGTCACAGTTACATTTTCATGATTTTTCAAAGCTCATTTTGAATTTCTTTCGTTGAAATGCAAGAGTTGGACTATTTCAGTAGTGTTTGGTTGTGGTTTACCTTGTCACAGTTACATTTTCATGATTTTTCAAAGTTCATTTTGAATTTCTTTCGTTGAAATGCAAGAGTTGGAATATTTCAGTAGTGTTTACTTATGGTTTACCTTGTCACAGTTACTTTTTCTTGATTTTTCAAAGTTCATTTTGAATTTCTTTCGTTGAAATGCAAGAGTTGGAATATTTCAGTAGTGCTTGCTTATGGTTCACATTGTCACAGTTAAATATTAATGATTTTTCAAAGGCCATTTCAAATTTCTTTCATTGAAGAGAAAAAGTTAGAAAAGTTCAGTGGTGTTCGGTTCTGGTATAATATGTACCAGTTACATTTTACCGCATTTTGAATGCTCATTTGAATTTCTATCGTTGAAATGCAAGAGTTGGAATATTTCAGGAATGTTTGGTCACTGATTACCTTGTCAAAGTTAAATTTTCATGATTTTTCAAAGTTCAGTTTGAATTTCTTCCGTTGAATTGCAAGAGTTGGAATATTTCAGTAGTGTTTTGTCATGGTTTAACTTATCAAAGTTACATTCTCTTGATTCTCCATAGTTCATTTTTAATTTCTTGTGTTGAAATGCAAGAGTTCGAATATCTCAGTAGAGTTCGGTTACGGTTTACCTTGTCACAGTTAAATTTTCTTGATTTTTCAAAGTTCATTTTTAATTTCCTATGTTGAAATGCAAGAGTTGGACTATTTCAGTAGTGGTTGGTTGTGGTTCACCTTGTCACAGTTAAATTTTCTTGATTTTTCAATGTTCATTTTAATTTATTTCGTTGAAATGGAAGACTTGGAATATTTCAGTAGTGTTTGGTTGTGGTTTACCTTGTCATAGTTACATTTTCTTGATTTCTCAAAGTTCATTTTGAATTTCTTTCGTTGAAATGCAATAGTTGGAATATTTCAGTAGCGTTCGGTTGTGGTTTAACTTGTCACAGTTACATTTTCTTGATTTTTCAAAGTTCATTTGAATATATTTTGTTGAAATGCAAGTGTTGGAATATTTCAGTAGCGTTCGGTTGTGGTTTACCTTGTCACAATTACATTTTCTTGATTTTTCAAAGTTCATTTTGAATTTCTTTCGTTGAAAAGCAAGAGTTGGAATATTTCAGTAGTGTTTGGCTGTGTTTTACCTTGTCACAGTTACATTTTCTTGATTTTTCAAAGTTCATTTGAATTTCTTTCATTGAAATGCAAGAGATGGAATATTTCATAAGTGTTTGGTCGTGGTTTACCTTATCACAGTTAAATTATCATTATTTTTCAAAGTTCATTTTGAATTTATTTAGTTGAAATGAAAGAGTTGTAATATTTCAGTTGTGTTTGCTTTTGGTTTACCTTTGTCACAGTTACATTTTCATTATTTTTCAAAGATCATTTTGAATTTCTTTCGTTGAAAAGCAAGAGTTTGAATATCTCAGTAGTGTTTGCTTATGGTTTACCTTGTCAAATTTATATTTTCTTGATTTTTCAAAGTTCATTTTAATATATTTAGTTGAAATGCAAGAGTTTGAATATATCAGTAGTGTTTAGTTATGGTTTAACTTGTCACAGTTACATTTTCTTCATTTTTCAAATTTCATTTCAAATTTATTTCTTTGAAAAGAAAGAGTTGGACTATTTCAGTGGTGTTTGGTTATGGTTTACCTTGTCACAGTTAAATTTTCTTGATTATTCAAAGTTCATTTTGAATTTCTTTCGTTGTAGTGCAAGAGTTGGACTATTTCAGTAATGTTTTGTTATGGTTTACCTTGTCACAGTTACATTTCCTGATTTTTCAAAGTTCATTTTGAATTTATTTCGTTGAAATTCAAAAGTTGGACTATTTCAGTAGTGTCTGGTTATTGTTGACCTTTTCACATTTAATAGTTCCTGATTGTTCTAAGTTAAGTTCGAATTTCTTTAGTTGAAAAGCAAGAGATCGACTATTTCACTAGTGTTTGGATATGGTTTACATTGTCACAGTTACATTTTCTTGATTTTTAATTTTGAATTGCTTTCGTTGAAATGCAAGAGTTGGAATATTTCAGTAGTGTTTGGTTATGGTTTACCTTGTCACAGTTACATTTTCTTGATTTTTCAAAGTTCATTTTGAATTTCTTTCGTTGAAATGCAAGAGTTGGAATATTTCAGTAGCGTTTGGTTGTGGTTTAACTTTACAGTGTTACATTTTCTCTATTTTTTCATATTCCTTTTTTAATTTTGGTTGTTGAAATGTAATATTTGTACTATTTATGTAGGGTTATTTAGATCTTTAACTAGAAAAAGTTACATTTTCATTTTTATTATATTTTCATAATAAAGTTCTTTCATTTAAATGAAAGAGTTGGAATATTTCAGTAGTGTTTGGTTGTGGTTTACCTTGTCACATTTACATTTTCTTGATTTTTCAAAGTTCATTTTGAATTTCTTTCGTTGAAATGCAAGAGTTGGACAATTTCACTAGTGTTTGGTTGTGGTTTACCTTGTCACAATTACATTTTCTTGATTTTTCAAAGTTCATTTTTGAATTTCTTTCGTTGAAAAGCAAGAGTTGGAATATTTCAGTAGTGTTCGCTTGTGGTTTACCTTGTCACAGTTACATTTCTTGATTTTTCAAAGTTTATTTTGAATTTCTTTCGTTGAAATGCAAGAGTTGGAATATTTCAGTAGCGTTTGGTTATGGTTTAACTCGCCAAAGATTCAATTCCTTGATTTTTTAATGTTTATTTTTAATTTCTTAAGTTGGAATGAAAGATTTGGAATAGTTAACTCGCGTTTGATCGTGGTTTAAATTGTCTAAGTTACATTATATTAATTTTTCAATGTTAATTTAGAATTTATTTCCTTGAAATGCAAGAGTTGGAATATTTCAGTAGTGTCTTGTTGTGGTTTAACTTGTCACAGTTACATTTTCTTGATTTTTAAATGTTAATTTTGAATTTCTTTCGTTGAAATGCAAGAGTTTGAATATTTCAGTAATGTTTACTTTTGGTTTAACTTGCCACAGTTAAATTTTCATGATTTTTTCAAATTTAATTTGAATTTCTTTCGTTGAAATTCAAGAGTTGATATATTTCAGAAGTGTTTTGTTTTCGTTTAAAATTTCATACATAAATTTTCTTGATTTTTAAATGTTGATTTTGAATTTCTTTCGTTGAAATGCAAGAGTTGGATTATTTCAGAAGTGTTTGGTTGTGATTTACCTTGTCACAGTTACATTTTCTTGATTTTTCAAAGTTCATTTTGAATTTCTTTCATTGAAATGCAAGAGTTGGAATATTTCAGTAGTGTTTGGTCGTGGTTTACCTTGTCACAGTTACATTTTCTTGATTTTTCAAAGCTCATTTTGAATTTCTTTCGTTGAAATGCAAGAGTTGGAACTATTTCAGTTGCGTTTGGTTGTGGTTTCCCTTGTCACACTTAAATTTTCATGATTTTTAACTGCCTATTTTGAATTTCTTTCGTTGAAAAGCAATAGTTGGAATATTTCAGTAATGTTTGGTTGTGGTTTACAGTGTCAAAGTTACATTTTCTTTATTATTCAAAGCTCATTTGAATGTCCTTCGTGGAAAATCAGGTTTTTGAATATGTCTGGTGTTTTTTGTGATTTTTTCAAGTTTCACGGTTATATTTTCTTGATATTTCATAGTGCATATTGATTTTCTTATGTTTAAATGAACTTGTTGTTAACATTAAGCCGTTGTTTTTGATGTTTTACATGTTCAAGTATACATTTTCTTGATTTTTCAAAGTTCATGTTGAATTTCTATCGTTGAAAAGCATGAGTTGGATTATTTCTGGAGTTTTTTTTCGTGTTTTTACTTGTCACATGTAAAGGTTATCGAATTTTAAAATTTCTTTTAGAATTTATTTCTATGAATTGCAAGAGTTGGAATATTTCAGTAGTGTTTGGTTTTGGTTTACCTTGTCACAGTTACATTTTCTTGATTTTTAACAGTTCATTTTGAATTTCTTTCGTTGAAATGCAAGAGTTGGAGTATTTCACTAGTGTATGGTTGTGGTTTACCTTATCACATGTACACACATGTATACACATGTACACACATGTGCTTATCATGAGTGCTCATGATAAGTTAACCTAACCTTTTCCGGTGAGTATGGTTAGGTTAGACTAGATTCAGTTAGGTTAGATTAGACTAGGTTAGGTTAGCCTACGTACGCTTCACTTAGGTTAGCTTAGGTTAGGTGAGAGACATGCGAAAAGTTAGGTGTATGATTAGGTTAGGTTAGGTTAGATTAGGCTAGGTTAGGTTAAGTTAGGTTAGGCTAGGTTAGCCTACGTACGTGCGCGTACGTAGGCTAACCTAGCCTAACCTAACTTAACCTAACCTAGCCTAATCTAACCTAACCTAACCTACTCATACACCTAACTTTTCGCATGTCTCTCACCTAACCTAAGCTAACCTAAGTGAAGCGTACGTAGGCTAACCTAACCTAGTCTAATCTAACCTAACTGAATCTAGTCTAACCTAACCATAATCACCGGAAAAGGTTAGGTTAACTTATCATGAGCACTCATGATAAGCACATGTGTGTACATGTGTATACATGTGTGTACATGTGACAAGGTAAACCACAACCATACACTAGTGAAATATTCCAACTCTTGCATTTCAACGAAAGAAATTCAAAATGAACTTTGAAAAATCAAGAACATGTAACTGTGGCAAGGTAAACCACAAACAAACACTACTGAAATATTCCAACTCTTGCATTTAAAAGAAAGAAATTCAAAATTAAGTTTGAAAAATCAATAAAATGGAAATGTGACATGTTAAACGACAACCTAACACTACTTAAATATTCCAACTCTTACATTTAAACTATATAAATTCAACATTATTTTTAAAAATCTAGAAAATGTAACTGTGACAAGGTAAACCATAACCAAACACGACTTAAATATTACAACTCTTGCAATTCAACGAAATAAATTAAAAATGAACTTTGAAAAATCAATAAAATGTAACTTTGACAAGGTAAACCAAAACCAAACACTACTGAAATATTCCATCTCCTGCTTTTAAACGAAAGAAATTCAAATTATCTTTGAAAAATCAATAAAATGTAACTTTGACAAGTTATACCATAAGCAAACACTACTGAAATATTACAACTCGTTCATTTCAAAGAAAGAAATTCAAAATAAGCTTTGAAAAATCAAGAAAATGTAACTGTGACAATGTAAACAACGATCAAACACTATTGAAATAGTTGCATTTCAAGGAAATAAATACAAAATGATCTTTGAAAAATCAAGAAAATTTAAGTGTGACATGTTAAAACACGACCAAACACTTCTGAAATAATACAACTCTTTCATTTCAAAGAAAGAAATTCAAAATGATATTTGAAAAATAAATATAATTTAACTGTGACACGTTAAAATAAAACCAGACACTTCTGAAAAAATACAAATCTTTAATTTCAAAGAAAGAAATTAAAAATGAACTTTTAAAAAATCAAGAAAATTTAACTTTGACATGGTAAAACATAACCAGACACTTCTTAATTAATCAAACTATTGCATTTAAACTAAATAAATTCAAATGAAATTTGAAAAAATCAAGAAAATTTAACTGTGACAATTTAAACCACAAGTAAACACTACTGAAATATTCCAACTCTTGCTTTCAACGAAAGAAATTAAAAATGAAATTTTAAAAATCAAGAAAATGTAACTTTGACAAGTTAAACCACAAACACACACTCCTGAAATATTCCAACTCTAGCATTTAAACTAAATAAATTAAAAATTAACATTTAAAAATCAAGAAGATGTAACTGTGACAACTTAAACAACAACAAACCCCGACTGAAATATTCCAACTCTTGCATTTCAATGAAAGAAATTCAAAATGAACTTTGTAAAATCAATAAAATGTAACTTTGAAAAGTTAAAAAACAACCAAACTCTACTGAAATATTCCAACTCTTGCATTTCAACGAAAGAAATTCAGAATGAACTTTGAAAAATCAAGAATATGTAACTCTGACAAGGTAAACCACTATCAAACACTACTGAAATATTCCAACTCTTGCTTTTCAACGAAAGAAATTGAAAAATGAACTTTGAAAAATCAAGAAAATGTAATTGTGACATGGTAAACCACAACCAAACACTAGTGAAATAGTCCAACTCTTGCATTTCAACGAAAGAAATTCAAAATGAACTTTGAAAAATCAAGAAAATGTAATTGTGACAAGGTAAACCACAACCAAACACTAGTGAAATATTCCAACTCTTGCATTTCAACGAAAGAAATTCAAAATGAAATTTGAAAAATCAAGAAAATGTAACTGTGACAAGGTAAACCAAAAACAAACAATACTGAAATATTAAAACTCTTGCATTTCAACTAAATAAATTCAAAATGAAATTTGAAAAAATCATTAAAATGCATCTCTTACAAGGTAAAAAACAAGCAAACACTACTGAAAAATTTCAACTCTTGCATTTCAACGAAAGAAATTCAAAATGAACTTTGGAAAATCAAGAAAATGTAAGTGTGAAAAGTTAATACATACAACAACACTACTCAAATAGTCAAACTCTTTCATTTAAAAGACATCAATTAAAACTTAAAATTGAATTATAATTAAAAAATTACGTTGACATGGTAAACCACAAGCAAACACTAGTGAAATATTCCAACTCTTGCTTTTCAACGACAGAAATTCGAAATGAAATTTTAACAATAAGGAAAATGTAACTGTGACCAGTTAATCAACAACCAAACACTACTGAAATAGTCCAACTCTTGCATTTCAACGAAAGAAATTCAAAATGAACTTTGAAAAATCAAGAAAATGTAACTGTGACAAGGTAAACCATAACCAAACACTACTGAAATAGTCCAACTCTTGCACTTCAAAGAAATAAATTCGAAATGAACTTTTGAAAAATCAAGAAAATGTAACTGTGACAAGGTAAACCATAACCAAACACTACTGAAATAGTCCAACTCTTGCTTTTCAACGAAAGAAATTCGAAATGAACTTTGAAAAATCAAGAAAATGTAACTGTGACAAGGTAAACCATAACTAAACACTACTGAAATATTCCAACTCTTGCATTTCAACGAAAGATATTCAAATGAACTTTGAAAAATCATGAAAATGTAAATGTGACAAGGTAAACCATAATCAAACACTACTTAAATTGTCCAACTCTTGCTTTTCAAAGAAAGAAATTCAAAATGAGCTTTGAAAAATCATGAAAATGTAACTGTGACAAAGGTAAACCATATGCAAACACTACTGAAATAGTCAAACTCTTGCATTTCAACGAAAGAAATTCAAAATGAACTTTGAAAAATAATGAAAATTTAACTGTGACAAGGCAAACCACGACCAAACACTTCTGAAATATTCCAACTCTTGCATTTCAATGAAAGAAATTCAAATGAACTTTGAAAAATCAAGAAAATGTAGCTGTGACAAGGTAAACCACAGCCAAACACTACTGAGATATTCCAACTCTTGCTTTTCAACGAAAGAAATTCAAAATGAACTTTGAAAAATCAAGAAAAGGTAATTGTGACAAGGTAAACCACAACCGAACGCTACTGAAATATTCCAACTCTTGCATTTCAACGAAAGAAATTCAAATGAACTTTGAAAAATCAAGAAAATGTAACTGTGACAAGTTAAACCACAACCAAACTCTACTGAAATATTCAAACTATTGCATTTCAACGAAAGAAATTCAAAATGAACTTTGAAAAATCATGAAAATTTAACTGTTACAAGGTAAACCACAACCAAACACTACTGAAATAGTCCAACTCTTGCATTTCAACTAAAGAAATTCAAATGAACCTTTAAAAATCAAGAAAATGTAACTGTGACAAGGTAAACCACAACCAAACACTTCTGAAATATTCAAACTATTGCATTTCAACAAAGGAAATTCAAAATGAACTTTGAAAAATCAAGAAAATGTAACTGTGACAAGGTAAACCGCAACCGAACGCTACTGAAATATTCCAACTCTTGCATTTCAACAAAAGAAATTCAAAATGAACTTTGAAAAATCAAGAAAATGTAACTGTGACAAGGTAAACCACGACAAAACACTACTGAAATATTCCAACTATTGCATTTCAACGAAAGAAATTCAAAATGAACTTTGAAAAATCAAGAAAATGTAACTGTGACAAGGTAAACCACAACAAAACACTGCTGAAATATTCCAACTCTTGCACTTCAAGGAAAGAAATTCAAAATGAACTTTGAAAATTCATGAAAATGTAAGTGTTACAAGTTAAACAATAACCAAACACAACTGAAATATTCTAACTCTTGCATTTCAACGAAAGAAATTCTAAATGAACTTTGAAAAATCAAGAAGATGTAACTGTGACAAGGTAAACCATAAGCAAACACTACTGAAATATCCCAACTCTTGCATTTCAATGAAAGAAATTCAAAATGAACTTTGAAAAATCAAGAAAATGTAACTGTGACAAGGTAAACCATAAGTAAACACTTCTGAAATAGTCCAACTCTTGCATTTCAACGAAAGAAATTCAAAATGAACTTTGAAAAGTCATGAAAATCTAACTGTGACAAGGTAAACCACAACCAAACACTACTGAAATAGTCCAACTCTTGCATTTCAACGAAAGAAATTCAAAATAATCTTTGAAAAATCAGTAAAATGTAACTGTGACAAGGTAAACCATAAGCAAACACTACTTAAATAGTCCAACTCTTGAATTTCAACAAAGGAAATTCAAAATGAACTTTTAAAAATCAAGAAAATTTAACTATGACAAGGTAAACCACAACCAAACTCTACTGAAATAGTCCAACTCTTGCATTTCAACAAAAGAAATTAAAATGAACTTTTAAAAATCAAGAAAATGTAACTGTGACAAGGTAAACCACAACAAAACACTACTGATATATTCCAACTATTGCATTTCAACGAAATAAATTCAAAATGAAATTTGAAAAATCTTGAAAATTTAACTGTGACAAGGTAAACCACAACCAAACACTACTGAAATAGTCCAACTCTTACATTTCAATTAAAGAAATTCAAATGAACTTTGAAAAATCAAGAAAATGTAACTGTGACAAGGTAAACCACGACCAAACACTACTGAAATATTCCAACTCTTGCATTTCAACAAATGAAATTCAAAATGAACTTTGAAAAATCAATAAAATTTAACTTTGACAAGGTAAACCACAACCAAACGCTACTGAAATAGTCCAACTATTGCATTTCAACAAAAATAATTCAAATGAACTTTTAAAAATCAAGAAAATGTAACTGTGACAAAGTAAACCACAACCAAACACTACTGAAATATTCCAACTATTGCATTTCAACTAAAGAAATTCAAAATGAACTTTGAAAAATCAAGAAAATTTAACTGTGACAAGGTAAACCACAACCAAACACTACTGAAATAGTCCAACTCTTGCATTTCAATGAAAGAAATTCAATTGAACCTTGAAAAATCAAGAAAATGTAACTGTGACAAGGTAAACCACAACCAAACACTACTGAAATATTCCAACTCTTGCATTTCAACAAAGGAAATTCAAAATGAGCTTTGAAAAATCAAGAAAATGTAACTTTGACATGGTAAACCATAACCGAACGCTACTGAAATATTCCAAATCTTGCATTTCAACAAAAGAAATTCAAAATTAACATTGAAAAATCAAGAAAAATGTAACTGTGACAAGGTAAACCACAACCAAACCCTACTGAAATATTCCAACTCTTGCATTTCAACGAAAGAAATTCAAAATGAACTTTGAAAAATTTAGAGAATGTAACTGTGACATTGTAAAACACCAAAAAACACTTCTGAAATATTCCAACACGTGCTTTTCAACGAAAGAAATTCAGAATGAACTTTGAAAAATCAAGAAAATGTAACTGTGACAAGGTAAACCACAACAGAACGCTACTGAAATATTCTAACTCTTGCATTTCAACGATAGAAATTCAGAATGAACTTTGAAATATCAAGACAATGTAACTGTGACAAGGTAAACCACAACCAAACACTACTGGGATGGGCTTTGGAGTCCGGAGATGGCATTTGGGGGTCTGGGTGGGCCTTTGGGGCGCCGGGAGGGCCTTTGGGTGCCTGGGGGACATTTGGAGACCGGTGGAGGGCCTTTGGGGCACAGGGAGGGCCTTTGGGGGTTTGGGGGGCACTTGAGGACTGATTGGTCCTTTGGGAACCCGGTGGACCTTTGGGTGCCGAGGGAGGGCCTTTGGGGGTCCGGGGGGCCAGTTGGGAGCCTGGGGGACATTTGGGGACCGGTGGAGGGCCTTTGGGACCCTGTTGGTCTTTTGGGAACTCGATGGGCCTTTGGGGGGCCGGGGATGGCATTTGGGGGTGGGGGGGGGGCTTGGGGGTGCCGGGTGGTCCTTTGGGTGCCGGGGGTACATTTGGGGACCGGTGGAGGGCCTTTGGGGCACAGGGAGGTCCTTTGGGGGTCTGGGAGGCACTTGAGGACTGATTGGTCCCTTGGGAGCCCGGTGGAATATATATATATATATATATATATATATATATATATATATGTATATATATATACATCAAATTTATCCATTGTTGTTTACACAGCGTCAAAATACTTTCTGATAATTTAATCACAGTGCATGTCCGTTATATACGAAATCTCAAGGGTGAATTGTTATGTAACGGGGAAAATCATATGTAAGCACGTCTCTGAGTGGCTGAGAAGGGAGATGTATCCGACTCGTTGATTGGCTGAGAAGGAAACACGTGATCTAACTGTTTCCGGGAAAGTCATAACATTTGGCAAATTCCTGTTTTTCCAAATTCTCACTGACAAAAACCATAAAACAGACATGAATTGCTGTTGACATACATAAATGTGACAAAGTCCCCTGTTTTTCAAATTCTCACTGACAAAAACCATTAAACATCCATGAAAACAGACATAAATGTGAGAAAATTCATGTTTTTCAAATTCTCACTGACAAAAACCATAAAACATCCATAATTTGATGTTGACATCCGAGAAAAACATCAAATAAATCGAACAACACACATATCCATCCATGAAAACAACCATAAATGCGACAAAATTCATGTTTTTCAAATTCTCACTGACAAAAACCATTAAACATCCATGAAAAACATCAAATAAATCGACCCAAACACATAACCATCCAAGAAAACATACAAAAATGTGACAAAATTCCTGTTTTTCAAATTCTCACTGACAAAAACCATTAAACATCCATTAAAAAAATCAAATAAATCGACCCACACACATAACCATCCATGAAAACATACATAAATGTGACAAAATTCCTGTTTTTCAAATTCTCACTGAAAAAAACAATAAAACATCCATTAAAAACATCAAATAAATCGACCCACACACATAACAATCCAAGAAAACATACATAAATTTGACAAAATTCTTGTTTTTAAAATTCTCACTGACAAAAACCATACCCCACGTGGGTCTCGGGTCAATATATGGTGTTAAAAAAAGTTGTAGGTGGCAGCAGGGGTGGGCAATGGGAGTAGCACCTCCCCCTCTACTGGCACAGCTTTATGCCTCGTGAATGAATCCAAGAATATTACCATATTCATTTGCTCAAGAATGTCATCCTGATGTTATAGGTAGTAATCCCGTGTGTCCTTTACCTCCTTCCACGTTATTCACTCGGACTATTTTAGTCACAGTCTTTTTCACGTATGATGACAGGTAGCTATTATTTTAACCATTGCTTTAACTCTATAACTTGCTATTATTTATTCTACAGTTTGTTAGGTTACATTTCAATTTATGTTAACTTTCACTAACGTGTGAAGTGCATTGTTTTAAACGTGAGAAGCCTTTAATAAATCTATTTGCTGATAATATTTTTGTCACTTTTAAAAGAAACTCTAATCTTATTTTTCGTTTCGAGCCTCTACTCATACACAGGGCAGGATGTAGGGGGAGGGTGTATAGAGGGGAAAGCGCCCGGGGGGGGGGGGGGCAAAAGAAGCCTAAATTATAATATTTTTGGGCAAAAATTGTAATATTTACAGCATTGATGGTGCGGTGAGGGCAGAAAAGTCTGCATTTGCCACTCCCCCCCCCCCCTGAGAAAAAACCAAACTCCAGCTCTGGTCATACAGATTCAAAATCTTTGTATAATTCTGCTTGAAACAATTAGTAAAGGCTCACTTATTTTCTCTTAGTCGTTTTTGCAACAAATCATGCCTTATCTCGTTCTGAACAGTCAGTTCAGTGTTTACCAGAACAGAGAAGTTTTTATCCCTCGACATTTCTGAATTGATACATCCCATCGACGGTTTTTTTTTTGCAAAAAATTCTATCGAAACGTACATTCATCGACTTTTCAAGTACTATTAATTAGCATTAAAAAGGAACTTTATCTTTCTTAGTTTAAAAGTTAAATTTTTAGCTGTGGGTTAACTTTCAGTCGTCTCTATTGAGAAAGGAAACTTTGGACACCCCCAATTTCTTTAGTAATGAGTGAACTATCAAAGTTTATGGGACATTTGTAATACCGCTCTTCTGCCCCAGTCCAAAAATTTGAAAATGAAATCACAAACAGAAATGGCTAGTTGGCGGTACTTTTGAGTTACGATGAAATACGGGAATGAAATACGGTGAAATACGGTGAAATACTTTTGAGTTACGGTGAGTTACGGGAAAATGCTCCTGTTTTGCATCTCTAAAGTTTTTGTCTACTTTTTCTATGAAAAATGCAGAAACCGTTGCATATATTTGGCTCTGATAGATTCTAATCCAACTTAAGATTGTCACTGGTGGCAGCCTATTTGCTTGAGTGGAGCTTCCCACCCGAAAGTAAATGTAACAGTCAGAGAGACGAAAGCGTGGTTGAACAGAGTCTGAAAATTCTATCTGAATTATACTATAAAGTTCTACTTCGCCTCAAATTCTTTTGACTCTGGTTCAAGGACCAGTAAAAATTTTCTTTCTTGCCATGGCAAGAATTCAATCGGGCCAAAGGTTCATGCTTTCAGTAAAAATTCGAGAGGCTAGATCCCTGCCACTTCTTTGCATTAGACTGAAATATGCTCTCTCTCTCTCTCTCTCTCTCTCTCTCTCTCTCTCTCTCTCTCTCTCTCTCTCTTTCTCTGTCTCTCTCTCTCTCTCTCTCTGCGTTTCCTATTTAGCCCTTCCTTCCTGTCTCCCTTTCAAAGTTTTTCGAAGAATTGTGAAGTAAAAGCTCATTTTTAATGCCCTCCCAGTACATTATTTGGTTAAAGTTCTAGAATAGCCGTTCTCCAGAAGGAAGCTAGAACGAAAAAAGAGGCACTTTCAGATTACTAATTTTATCTTAATTTTCATAGTTTTGTGGCGTTTTTGACAATTCTTCCCCCATACCTCCCCCCTCCCATAATGGTCTTTATATAGTTCTAGGTTATATAAAAACTAACATAAAAAACGGCGAAATCCTTACTTTATAAATCAGTTTGATAATATAATTTAATTTGATTTTATTTGAAAGACAGCTATGCTACAACCGGCAGAATTTGCTACGTTTAAGAAATATTATAAATCCACAGAATTTTTAACCGACCAAACATGAAAAACACTGTTTCTGAAAGTTTTGTAAATAAAATTTGCAAATATCTCTGAAATCTGAAATTTTATTATCAAAAATTATTTTGAAACATGGAGGAAAAAGGCGTTTATGAAAGGTGTTCATTTGATTTATTTAAACTTACTGCATATTATAAAATCAGAATTTTACCTCTTCCAATGTTTTGTTGATTATATATTATGGGATTACTCTCTGTTCTAGCATGTCTCATTCTGCAGAGCCGCTCTTCTACAATTTTAACCATTTCTTGCAACAAGTCAAACAGTTCGTGGTAACGAACTGTAAGTAAGGAGCGACCCGGCTCAATGGTAACCGAAACTCTAGAAAACGGGTTATTGATACCAATAGATATATCAAAAGAATCAGATTTTGATGCTGATATCAAATATATAATTTTCATCAAGTTTAGTACTACCCATCAAAAGTTATGCTCCTGAGAAAATTTGGCTGATTTTCGAAAAAAGGGGGAAACACCCCCTGAAATTTATAGGACCTTAATGAAAATCACACCATCATATTCAGCGTATCAGAGAACCCTACTGTAGAGGTTTCAAGCTCCTATCCACAAAAATGTGAAATTTTACATTTTTTTGCCAGAAGAAAGATCCCGGATGCGTGTTTATTTGTTTGTTTGTTTGTTTGTTTGTTTTTTGCTTTTTTTTTCCCCAGGGGTGATCGTATCAACCCAATTGTCCTAGAATATCGTGGGAGGGCTCATTGGAACTGAAATTAAAAGTTGTTGTGCCCTTTTTAAGTGACCAAAAAAAATGGAGGGCAACTAGGCCCCCTCCCACGCTTATTTTTTTCCCAAAGTCACCCGATCAAAATTTTGAGATAGCCATTTTGTTCAGCATGGTCGAAAATATGATAAATATGTCTTTTAGGATGACTTAATCCCCCGAAGGTCCCTGAGGTTGGGATAAATTTTTTTAAATTAACCCATTTTAAAATTATTTTTTGGGTTTTTGGGAATTTTCCTGATTTTTTCTGGTGTTTTTTTTGGGCTTTGTGGGGGGGAAGGGGGGGTCGGGGGTTATGTTGGAGGATCTGTTCATGAAGGAAGTTTTCATGGGGGAAGGGAAATTGCCATGAAGGGTGCGCCAGACTTGCCAGCATTATTTATTGGTTATTGGGAAGTATACAACCATTTTCAGGAAGGATTTTGTCGGGAGGGGGGGCCTAGAGGAGAGGGTTACTCTGAAGAAGATTTCCGTTGAGGATGTTTCTTTGGGGTAAGGGACATGTCTATGAAGGGGGCGCCGGATTTCCAAGCATTATTTAAAAAACGATCAGAAATTAAATAAAAAAAACAAGTTTTTTCAACTGAAATGTAAGAAGGAATATTAGAACTTAAAACGAACATAAATTATAACGTATGGGAGGGGGTTCTCCCCCAAGTCAGTACCTCGCTCTTTATGCTACAGTTTTTTTTTTAGTGCTTTCAAAAGAGCTATCTATTCTAATTAAACGGCCTTTGTGACTCAGGGGTTTCTGAATCAAAATTTTTTTTAACTTTTAACGTAAAGAGCGTGGTAATGACTAAGGGGAGAACCCCTTCATATCAGTAATAACATATACGTAATAAAAAAAAACAATAAAAAAACAAGCGATACGGCTCAATAGTAATCAAAACTTTTAAAAACGCAATTTTGATGTCAATAAATGTATCAAAAGAATGTGTTTATAATGCTGATCCTAAATATATAAATTTTATTAAGTTTAGTATTACTCATCAAAGGCTACGAGCCTGAGAAAATTTACTCGATTTTTTAAAGAGGGGGAAACATCCCCTACAAGTGAAATAATTTTAATGACAATCACACCGTCAGATTCAGCGTATCAGAAAACCCTATTACATAGGTTTCAAGCTCATATGTGCAAAAATCTGCAACTTTGTATTTTTTGCCACAAGAAAAATATACTAATATAGAAGTTAGTTACGTAAGTTAATTTGTAAAGACATCCATTTAGCAAAAGAAAAGTAAAATTTTTATACAAATAAAAGCTGCATTAACTAAAAAACGATCAGAAATTAAATAAAAAAAAACAAGTTTTTTAAACTGAAAGTAAGGAGCGACATTAAAACTTAAAACGAACAGAAATTATTCCGTATATGAAAGGGGCTGTCCCCTCCTCAACGCCTCGCTCTTTACGCTAAAGTTTGACTCTGTCTCACAACTTTATTTTTTAAAACAATAAAAAACTTTAGCGTAAAGAGTGAGGCGTTGAGGAGGGGACAGCCCCTTTCATATACGGAATGATTTCTGTTCGTTTTAAGTTTTAATGTCGCTCCTTACTTTCAGTTTAAAAAACTTGTTTTTTTTATTTAATCTGTAATCAGAAATCAAGACTTTCATAAATTTGAATGTTTCATTAACGTTTACTCCTTTTCTTTTCTTTATCTAAGTTTGACTAATGTTTGATAAATTTTGACTGATGTTGCATTAACTTTTTTCTTTTCTTTACGTAAGTTTGACTAATTTTATGTAAATTATTGTATGATATTGGAAATGTGAATAATTAGTCACTTCTTCATTTTTTCATTTCATTTCAGTATGGGATTTTCATTTCATTTCAGTATGGGAGGTCATGGTGCTTTTTTATTTCACTTTTTTTCGTTTCAGTATGGGAGGTCATGGTGCTCTGATTTGTGCTTTAAAGAATCCAGGTCTTTACAAAACGGTATCTGCATTTGCCCCCATTGCAAACCCAATAAATTGCCCTTGGGGGCAGAAAGCCTTTAGTGGCTACTTTGGTGAAAATGATAAGGAACAGTGGAAGAACTGGGATGCAACAGAACTTGTTAAAAGTTATAATGGACCTCCAATTGAGATTCTAGTTGATCAGGTAAGAATCTTGATCAATAAAGCTGAAGCTGACATATCGAACCTACACCAGTTATAAGCAATTCAAATCAAACTTAGAGAACATAAATTTTCCTTATAATAATATTCGGCCGTGATTAACACGGTTCGGCCTGGTTTGGCCTGATTAACATTCGGAGTGGTTAAACAAATTCTGACGAAACATTGAATCTCAGATGCCAGGTTAGGTTGCAAACGCCTGGGCCTGCTCCAAGTTCCAATTATAATAATAATGGATACTTGTCTGTTATAGCGCCGACCACTCAAGTTGTTCATCTATTGACGCATTGTAGAACTGGTTTCTTTCGTTAGTTTCTTTCATCTTAGCGTGAGACAAGACAAAGAGAAGCAACAGAATATATGGAAAATATATAATTTGGGCTATAGATTTGCACAATGGGGGGAGGGGGGTAAATTATTTGGACAGTATGAAGTTAGAAAACAGTTCTTATTTCATAATTTGTAGAATTTGTATTGTTGTTTTTGGCATTGTTTAGCCAGTTTTTTAGTTGTTGTGCTATTTATGTCTTTTTTTTATTATATGACCCCGAAATGCGAATTCGGCCCTTCGGGGCTTGTGATAGCCATTTTTTGAAATAAATATCTTATCTTATCTTACCTAACACATTTAACATGCAGACCCGCTATACTTCCCCCCCCCCACCCTAACGTGCAAATATATAGCCCAAATTTGTTTTTAAAGTATTAAATTTTTATCACACTTACGTATACTTCATTTGGATTAACCTAACTTCACTTCTTTAGTTGTCGGCGCTATATCAGACAAGTACCTAATAATGTCTAAACTTTCAAAAAACAAAACAGCACTATTCTAAAATGAATAATTCTCAAAAGTTCTGAAAAATCCAAAAACACATCCCTGTTGTGTTTTAAAAATTCTATAGGAATAAGCTGTTGTATCAGGATGAAACTATATAGAAAGCGTTAATATATCCTTTAGATTCTAAACTGTAAATAAAGATCTTAAGCTAAGTTCTGGAAATAAATTTTTTCATGCAAGAACGACGTGTTGACGTCGCCGTGTGAATTCCGGTGGGGATACCGGATTAAAAAGGGGATTAAAACCGGATTAAAAAGGTTTCATCTTAGTGATTATCATAGTCAGCGCAGACTGATGCGATTAAGTTGTTATTAAAGATTGTTGTGTATCCCGTGTTGGTGTTTTTTTCTTTTCTTTTTTCTTAGTCGAATCCTCGGTTTTATTCCTGCTCAATATTTGAAAGAGGTCCGACTATATCTGATAACGCCACTGCTTGAAAAGTCACAGTGATAATAAATTTCAGCCTTCGCTCAGCAGAGCTTATTGCAAATAATTACAATAACTTATTGAATAAGCGTGAGTTTTGTTCTCTCTTCAATGTCATTTGGACATCAAAACGAATTTCTTACAAAATAATAAATAAATCTCGCCCACCCATAAAAGTTTTGAAACCAATCAAAAAGATTCTCAGCTTATGCTGATAGATAATTTACCAGGAATTTGTTACCTATAAAAGAACAAATTGCTCAACATATTGAGCTTATTTATACTGTTTAAAAAAAAATTGAAATAAAAGGTTTCTAGAACGAATATTTCTCCTAAAAATGCTGATGGAACCTTCAAAAAAAAAAACAAGTCTACGCATTATGTTCTTCTTGTCAACCAACTCAAATAGCTTGATTTGTTTTCTTCTGTAGCATCAAAAACAAATGTCAAAAATTTACAACCAAATCACCAGCATCACCAACTCAAATTGGTTATGTCCCAAATTTGGTTAATTGGCTAATTTCCATAAATTATTTGAACAAAAATCGGGCTCAAAATTGGTTATGTCCCAGCGCTGCTCTTCGCCATATCCTAGTATAGCAATGGATGCAAATTACTAATGACTATCTTTAAGGCCTGAAAAAGTTTGCCGTCACCAGCCTTGTGAGTTTTTTCCACAAAAAATAAGAATTTTTTGTATATTTAAACATATAGTCGAATTATTTCAAAACCATGTTTGCTTTCTTAAATTACTCTTCATAATTTTATTTAATAGGGCTAGAATGGCCCGTTTCTCGAATAATTGATGGTATGAATTGTTTTTAATCGATATTCCGTGTCGAAACCCATGAAAAGAAGTAGACATTGCTATCTGCATCAGCTGAGCAACGTATTTGGCAGAAGATTTGATACACATTTTCGTTTAAAAAAATGTTTCACATGGCCTGGTACATGAAGCTGTGATTTAGTTTTTAAATGTGTTTGAAGTATAGATTGCGCCTTTTTAACTAATCCACCGAAAAATTGTTTTAATCATAAATTTGACGTAATCACGAACATTGGGATTTTTTACTTGTTAAATAAAAATGCGCTCTTTAAATTTAATATAAATCACACTTGTAGCTTCGTAGGTCTAGGTATCCTCAATACCTCACAATTATACCCTGACCTTGAACCCAATTCAATTTTGTAAAAAAAAAAATACCCCACCTGTGCCGTTTAAATACCATATGGCTATGATTACATTTAAGTTGCACATTGAATGGAGGGGGGGATGGCCAACCCTCCTTTTTCGTTTCAGACCCCCTATCATTGATAAAAGGGGAACATTTTATTCAAGATGTAAACAAAAAATTACATTTTTGATTTTCCACTCGAAAGAGTCCTATCTCGATGTTCTAGGATTTTCTAGGGTTTCATGAGAAAACAAAGGGAACATTATAGTGTTAAGCTTCGTGTTTTCCTTTGCGATAAACTAAGATTTTTCTATGAAATAATTAATATTTACTATATACTAATATACTGTAAAGCAAATATGAAATAACTAATTACTATATTTACTATAAACTAAATAAGAAATAACTAATACGATAAACTAATATTTTTTTTTATGAAACAAATGGTTTTTTGAATTTTTGAATCATATTGCGTATAAACCCCAATATTGACCCCATCCCCTCCACCCTTTCCAAATAAGTAGCATTGACATGTAAACGTTTTTTCTACTAGTGTGAGTAAGCTGTTTGAATTCAGAGTCCTACTTTATTCAAGTGGTGGATGTCTCCCTGCCCCCATAAATGATGAAATTCCTACGGTTCTCCCCGCAGTTCCTTCTGTATATATTTTTTTTATATTCCTGTTATTAAATTTAATGCTATGTTAAATTTTAATTCCAATGAACTTTTAACTATTAAGTTAATGTTGATAAATGTATGTTCTAGGGCAAGAGTGACCAATTTTTGGAACAAGGCCAATTACTTCCTGACAACTTTGTCCGAGCTTGTGTGGCCGCCAAAGTGCCAATTGTCTATCGGCTCCAAGATGGCTATGATCATTCGTATTATTTCATTGCCACTTTCATTGCCGACCATTTTGCCCACCATGCCAAGCAACTCAAAGCTTAAAATATGTGATTATTTGATTCATTTTTTTCTGTTGCTGTATCTACATCTTGTTCATATATATTACGGTTTGTAATATTATAGAATGTCAACTATTAAAATGCCCAGAACATTAAAGTAAGAACAATTTTCGGCTAGTTTTAGCTCTATTTATACCCAAAAACTCCGATTTAAAAAATTTTTTCTTTTAGTCGTTTAAAAAATATGTTGCAACGCTGAAGTATGAAAATAAATAAGTAAAACCAACTAGTTAAAACTAAGTAAAATAATTGAGAAATAAATAAAAAATTAAATAATATTAAAAAAATTAAATAAAAGTAAAATAACTAAGTAATAAATAAGAAAAATAATTCAAACATTGGCATGGTTCAAGATTCAATCGTTTATTTAATAAACAGAAATAAAGATAAACAATTATTAATACACTGCCCTGCGCAAAAGGGCATGTTGATCCGATCCGAGTAAACAACAGAAAACTAAGCCGACACATACTTTCCCAAATATCTTAGAAAAATCATTTAACTTTTCTAGTTTTGTGTCAAAATCAAGATTTTCGAATTTCATGATTTTTTTTTTAAAATAATTTTTAGTTTTATTTTTATGTTTTTTTTTTTTTTTTTTTTTTACAGAGCAGAATTTTTATTTTAAGGTTCCGGAAAGGACAGTCCCTAAAATTCCCATGCAGGTATTCAAGTATACCTGCTTGGAAAACACTAAAAATCAGCTTAAAAGAAGCCTCATTGAATAATTTGATTGCCCAGGATTGCACAAAGCCTCCATTCATACTGGAGGTCCCTGGGATTTCTTACTGTCCGTCTCTAAGCCAGCTTAAGCACTTCGCTGTAGACTTGAGAAGATATGAGTTTCCCGTCCTGGAGTGTTATCCGCGAGCTTTTCCTGAGGCCAAAATAATTTCAATGATTTGAAAACATGAAAATTAGAAACATGGAATGTTACGGCATTAAAAAAATAAATTGACTTTGAATTTGAATTGACTATTTGACTGATGAATTCAGATAATTTGAACTGGACTTATTAGGAGTTTCAGAAACTCATATCCCAGGGGTTTTAAGCATGAAATTAGGTGATATAGAATTTGTTTACTTAGGCAGGAAGGATGGGGTACATAGACAGGGAGTAGGGTTCATGATGAATAAGGAAGCTGCTAAGTCTTGTTTAAGCTGGGAAGGTATTAATAATAGAATACTAATTGCTCATTTTATGACTAAAAAGTTCAGGGTATCAGTTATAGTAGTACATGTCCCTGTTGAACCGACTGATGGAGATACTAGTGACGTAGATGAATTTTACTTACAGTCTCAGGAGCAAATAGACAGGGTCCCAGGTAGAAATATGGTGTTTTTATTAGGAGATTTAAGGCCCAGGTCGGTAGAAACAGGGATAGATGGTATCCTAGCTTAGGCAAATTTGGTGTAGGAAAAGAAAACAGTAATGGATACAGACTTTTGCTATTTTGTAGGTATAACAATTTAGTTATAACCAGTACGTGTTTGGTCATAAAATGGCTCATAAGTTAACATGGTATGCACGTGAGGTAAGACAACAAACCTTAATGATTATGTTATAGTAAACCGAAGACTGGTAGTATCAATACAAAATACTAGGGTATATAGGAGTGCCATTATTGATGATAAAAGTAAAGATCACCATCTAGTAGGCAATGAGGATCAAAGATCACCATGTAGGGTTAATTTAAAGCTGAAATTTTAAAAAGGTAACTCCCTCCCGGGAAGCTATGATGTTGGTAGACTCCAGGACGAGAATTTGAAAGAAACTTTCGAGGAACAGTTGACTACTAAACTTGAGAGTTTAAAATTTGACAATGTGGAAGATGGTTGGAATAATTTTAGAAAAATAATTTGTGAAATTGCTGAAGGTGTCTTAGGGAAGAAAGCTAGAACTGCAGCTAAGAATATTAGTAAAAAGGCTTTATGTTTAATAGAAAGGAGAAAGGACATGTACAAGAATTATCTGAGTGATCGATCATATAAAAACAAAAAAAATGTAAAGAAAGTGGAGAAAGCATTAAAATATGAACTACGGAGGTGTGAAGTGGAGGCCATGGATAAAATCGCGGAGGATCTGAAATATGCAGCTAGACGAAATGGTAGTAAATTATTCTACTGGTACGTTAGTAAACTGAGAAAGGGGATTCAATCCTGACATGTCCAAGTTAAAGATAGGAACGGTGCTACAATTTGTCATAAGGAAAGAGTTAAAGAGAGATGGGAAGAACATTTTGAGAATTTGCTAAACCGAGATAGAGTTGCAGGAAAAGATATAGAGGAATATGAAAAAGTTTGTGATACCTAGGATGTGAAGGAAGATATGTTCTCTGAGGAAGAATTAGTGACAGTACTAAAAGGATTAAAAAATAATAAGGCTCCAAGTGCTGATATTTTGATAAATAAGTCTTAAATATGGTGGCTCTAAGATTAGAAATAAGTTACATAATATTTGTAGGCATGAATACATAATGAGTCGGAGGGAATATGCTTGAGATTGTCTGTGCAGGATTTCGACTCTTGTTGATAGAAGAGCATCGCCAAGTGCTGAAAACCATGTTGCGACAAAGCTCCCATTCATGGAGGTCCCAGAGACTTCTTGCTGTCCGGTTCTAGGCCGGCTTAAGCATTTCGGTGTAGACTTGAGAAGATATGTGATCCCCGTCCTACACTGGTATTCGGGATCATTGCTTTTCCTGAGGCGAAAATAATTTCAATGACTTAAAGAACAAGAAAATTGGAACTTGGAATGTTACGACATTAGAAAATGACGATCATATCGACACTTAGACTGACGAATTCAGAAGACTCTAACTGGACTTATTAGGAGTTTCAGAAACTCATATCGCAGGGATAGGAAGCATGAAATTAGGTGTTAAAGAATTTTTTTACTCAGGCAGGTAGGATGGGGTTCATAGATAGGGAGTAGGGTTGATGATGAATAAGGGAGCTGCTAAGTATTGTTTAGGCTGGGACGGTATTAGTAATAGAATACTAATTGCTAATTTTATGACTAGAAAGTTCAGGGTATCAGTTATAGTAGTATACGCCCCTGTAGAACCGACTGATGGAGATACTAGTGACTCAGATGAATTTTACTTACAGTTACAGGAGCAAATAGACAAGGTCCCAGGTAGAAATATGATGTTATTACTGGGAGATTTTAACGCCCAGGTTGGTAGAAATAAGGATAGATGGTATCCCAGCTTAGGTAAATTTGGTGTAGGAAAAGAAAACAGTAATGGATACTGACTTTTGCAATTTTGTAGGTATAACAATCTAGTTATAACCAATACGGTGTTTGGTCATAAAATGGCTCATAAGCTAACATGGTATTCACGTGATGGTAAGACAGCAAACCTTACTGATTATTATTTGAAAAAAACTACGTTTTCTAAAGAGTTAAAGAGGCTGAGTTACAAGGTCGAACCTTAAAACGTACAGGGATTAGGAGGCACAGTTGGGGGGCTGCCGCCCCCAAACCCCCGCTTTCGCAGCCTTTAAATAAAAAAAAAGTTTTTTAAACTGAAAGTAAGGAGCGACATTAAATCTTAAAACGAACAGAAATTATTCCGTATATGAAAGAGGCTGTGCCCTCCTCAACGCCTCGCTCTTTACGCTAAAGTTTTTATTGTTTAAAAAAAGAGTTGTGAGAAAGTCAAACTTTAGCGTAAAGAGCGAGGCGTTGAGGAGGGCACAGCCTCTTTCATATACGGAATAATTTCTGTTCGTTTTAAGATTTAATGTCGCTCCTTACTTTCAGTTTAAAAAACTTTTTTTTTATTTAAAGGCTGCGAAAGCGGGGGTTTGAGGGCGGCAGCCCCCAACTGTGCCTCCTAATCCCTGTACGTTTTAAGGTTCGACCTTGTAACTCAGCCTCTTTAACTCTTTAGAAAACGTAGTTTTTTTCAAATAATTTCTGCACGTTTTTGTACAGTTTATTACTTATTATTGCTTGACTAACTGTTAGATGATTGTGTATTATTCTTTTCTTTCTCGACAGGGTGTTTTAAGGGTCGACCTTGTAACTCATTTTTTTTAACTCTTTAGAAAACATAATTTTTTTCAAATAATTTAAAAAAGAAACTGAATTTTTTTTTTAAATTTAAATTCAGTATATAAAAAATTTGATCCAACGTTGAATCGAACTCGGGTTTTCCGCCTAACACCCAGAACTCTCACCGCTACACTAAAGAGACTTAATTGAAATTGTTTTTTAGTGAGGTGATGAATCTTTTTGACGCAAGCAAAACTTGATATTTGGTTTTTGGAAAACAGGGAAGGAGTGATCAGATTGAGCTGAAATTTCGAGGAAAAGCTCCCAGGCCCCAGGAAAGCTTATCCTCTAAATTTCAGCCTAATCAGACACCGTTAAAAGGGGGTTGTGGTGGGAAAAATTAACATGGGCTATTATAGGAAAACAAGGTTTTTCGTAAATGTAAATTCGGGGGATAATTTTTTCGGTCTGAAAATATCAAAAGGCCCTAACAGGTCGAATTCTGCTTCGAATGAGTCCTCATTCAACCGGATCCGTTGCCAACGGGGGCCTGTTGGCGTGGCTAAGAAAAAAAAAAGAAATGATGAATTTTAAGTGGCTATATTTGGTTTTTTGAAAACAGGGAAGGAGTGATCGGATTGAGATGAAATTTTGAGGATACGCTTCCGGGCCCTAGGAAAGCTTAACTTCTAAATTTCAGCCCAATCGGACAACGTTAACGGGGGGCTGTGGTGGGAGGGTCGAAACTTCCGGCCCAGTTTACCCCATGAAGATAAAGTCGGAGGAGGATGAAATTTTGCAAGTTTCTTAGTTTGAGCTTGGGCTACAAAATACGATTACCGCCGTCTCTCTGCAACCTCTAGGACCTGAAATCGCTTAACATTGTGGTGGGTCGCCTCTTTATAGAGGCACAAGTGTGCCTCCTTGATGTTATAGTAAACCAGAGACTGTCAGGATCAATACAAGATACTAGGGTATATAGGAGCGCTTTTATTAATGTTAAAAGTAAAGATCACCATGTCTAGTAGTGTCAAGGGTTAATTTAAAGCTGAAATATCGGAAGGGTAATTACCTCCCGGGAAGTTATGATGTTAGTAGACTCCAGGATGAGAATTTGAGAGAAACTTTCCAGGAACAAGATTGATCAGGTGGGCAGCTTCACTTACCTTGGTAGTATTATTAGTAAAGATGGTGGGAGCAGTGAAGA
Source organism: Artemia sp. Qi Xiang Cuo (assembly GCF_049724085.1). Taxonomy (NCBI): domain Eukaryota; kingdom Metazoa; phylum Arthropoda; class Branchiopoda; order Anostraca; family Artemiidae; genus Artemia; species Artemia sp. Qi Xiang Cuo. The sequence continues at coordinate 719,860 of NC_142811.1, forward strand.
TGTTAAATATAGAATAGCCAAGGCTCAGGGTGTTTTTTCACAGTTAAAAAAAATCTGGAAGAATTGGAAGATAAGTCTGCAAACCAAGATTAGAATATTAGAAGCTACAGTGATGACAGTGGTCAAATTTGGCTCTGAAGCATGGACGCTCCGAAAAGCGGATGAAGATTTGCTAGATGTTTTCCAGAGAAATTGCTTAAGGATTGTTCTGGGTACCCGGCTGACTGACCGTATTTCAAACAATAGGCTATACGAAAAATGTGGTTCAATACCGCTTTCTAGGTCTATAATGAAAGAAAGGTTGAGGTGGTTAGGGCATGTTGTGCGGATGAAGGATGACAGATTGCCGAAGATTGTTCTTTTCAGCCATCCATCTAGGGCTAAACGGAAAGCAGGTCGTCCCCGTCTGGGGTGGGAGGACGTAATAAAGAAAGATTTAAAGGAAATGGGAACTTCGTGGGCGGGTGTAAAAAGGGAGGCTTTGAATAGATTGGGGTGGAGGAGGAGCGTGCGTGGCTGTATTGGGCTCAGGCGGCTTGGTGCTGCGATGAGTTGTTAGTAGTAGTAGTAGTTACTGAAAATTATGAATATGATTTTTGAAAAGGGGGAAGTACCTAACCATTTTTGGAAAACCGTAATTAAGCCACTTTATAAGAAAAATATAAGAGTGATTGTGGTGATAATCGAGGCATTAGTCTGGTCTCTGTATGTAGCTAATTACTTAGTAATATGATGCTCTTTAGACTGAGAGATGCCGTAGACAAAGTTTTAAGAGAAGAACAGTGTGGTTTTACAAAAGGTAGAGGATGTGTTGACCAAATTTTCAATCTTAGGTTAATAATTAAGAAGAGCCTGAGTTGTCAAACACCTTTGGTCCTCAGTGTTATAGATTATGAGCAAGCCATCGATTCTGTTGATAGAAGAGGTTTAGCAAAGGTTTTACCCTTGTATGGTATACCAGACAAATACATTAAAGTGATTAGTGCTATGTACGAGAATAACACTGCTGCGGTTAAGGTAGGAAATGAGTTTAGTAGCTGATTTCTTACTAAATCAAGAGTTAAGCAGGGTTGTATTAGGCAGCATTCTGCCTAACGACATCTTTTTTTCCTTTTTCCTTCTTTCTTTTCCACCGATAGCTTGGTACTGGAACATCGTAAAGAGTTGTTCAATGGCTCATTTTAAAGGAAATTAATTGGATTAAAAACCTTTTGTAATAAAAACAAATTATTTTTAAAACATAATCAATTTTGTCAAAAAAACTACATTTTTGATGTCTTTTTATACTGCAGTCTTTTCAAGGATATTGAATTTTTGAAGAAATCAAACAGTTCGTGGTAAAGTTATATTAAAACTTTATATTCCATAGATAGCTTGGCACTGGAAAATCGTAGAGAGTTGTTCAATGGCTCATTTTAAAGAAAATTAATGGGGTTAAAAATCTTTTGTAATTAAAACAAATTATTTTTAAAATATTTATAGTAAAGAACGACATCTAGCCAATGTTCACCGGAAAATAAATAGGGATTATGTAATTTTCATCGGTATCATGAACCTAAAAAAGAACAAACCATGGGACATATTAGACTTAGTTTGATGCCTGACTCTTCGAAGGTTTGTCTCTTACTATTCCAAATAAGAAAACACCATAGGCTTTTTCCTGTTTGAGATTTTTTGTGATTGTTTGTGATTTGGCTTGAAAATCAAGAAAAGTGGCAGCTATTACATCATTCTGCCTAACGGCATCTTTTTTTCTTTTTTCTTCTTTCTTTTCTACCGATAGCTTGGCACTGGAACATCGTAAAGAGTCGTTCAATGGCTCATTTTAAATAAAATTAATTGGGTTAAAAACTTTTTGTAAAAAAAAACAAATTATTTTTAAAACATAATAAATTTTGTCAAAAAAACTGCATTTTTGATGTCTTTTCGTACTGCAGTCTTTTGAAAGGTATTGGATTTTTGAAGCAATCAAACAGTTCGTGGTAAAGTTATAATAAAACTTTATATTCCATAGATAGCTTGGCACTGGAAAATCGTAGAGAGTCGTTCAATGGCTCATTTTAAAGGAAATTAATGGGGTTAAAAATCTTTTGTAATTAAAACAAATTATTTTTTTAAATATTTATAGTAAAGAACGACATCTAGCAATGTTCACTGGAAAATAAATGGGGATTATGTAATTTTCATCGGTATGATAAACCTAAAAAAGAACAAACCATGGGACATATTAGACTTAGTTTGATGCCTGACTCTTCGAAGGTTTGTCTCTTACTATTCCAAATAAGAAAACGCCATAGGCTTTTTCCTGTTTGTGATTTTTCCGGGTTGCTTTCAAACAGTTTATAGGAAATCGGGGTTGCAGCGGTAGCTAGCAACCTAGTAAGAGACGATCACGTCCAATGTTAAGAAATATAAAAACCCGTAACTCCTCAAAAAAGAGTCAGATCAAAACAAAAAGAACACCATTAGAACCGCCTTAGCATTTAATTAAACGAGTAACATCCAGCTAACAAGGCATGCCAGCCGAGGCAGACCTGGCAGAGGTAATTGGACTTCCATTTGTTCCTTTAGCCCGTCTGGATGTTCTAGATATTCTTGAATATATCCGGGTTGCAGCGGTAGCTAGCAACCTAGTAAGAGACGATCACGTCCAATGTTTATCATTTAAGATCGATCGTTACCACACAGTGTTTTGAACTCATATCCTTCTTAGCAGAATCACAAGCTCATCTCCTGGCAGAGGTAATCATGGGAAATACATGATCCAGCATTCAATTAACATTTAATTAAACGAGTAACATCAAGCTAACAAGACATGCCAGCCGAGGCAGACCTAGCAAAGGTAATTGGACGTACATTTGTTCCTTTAGCCCGTCTGGATGTTCTATATATTCTTGAATATATCCGGGTTGCAGCGGTAGCTAGCAACCAAGTAAGAGACGATCACGTCCAATGTTTATCATTTAAGATCGATCGTTACCACACAGTGTTTTGAACTCAAATCCTTCTTAGCAGAATGACAAGTTCATCTCCTGGCAGAGGTAATCATGTGAAATACATGATCCAGCATTCAATTAACATTTAATTAAACGAGTAACATCCAGCTAACAAGATATGCCAGCCGAGGCAGACCTGGCAGAGGTAATTGGACTTACATTTGTTCCTTTAGCCCGTCTGGATGTTCTGGATATTCTTGAATATATCATTTAAGATCGATCATGCCAGCCGACATTTGTTCCTTTAGCCCGTCTGGATGTTCTGACATTATGTTGTTATTTCTGAAGACATCATGAACTAATATCTTTACGCCATTACGTCATGAAATAAAATCATTACGCCATGACGTCATGATTACTATATAAAATGCCACAAACAAACAGTGCTCTCATTCATGGTTACATAATGGTTAAATCGAAGCAAGCTACACGCAAGTTAAAAAACAGTACTGCACAAAAAACAGAGATAGTATATTGAAAAGAGAAAAGCAAAGGTATTCAACCGACCAGGCGTATCGAGAAGTAACAATTGAGAGAGCAAAACTAAACAGCAAGGAGTGTTATCACAATGATGAAGTTTATAGACATGCAAAAATTGAGGGAGCAAAACAAAAGGTCAAGGATCGGTATGATAATGATGAAGATTACCTAATCAAATATAAGAAAAAAGAAAAGCAACGGTATTAACACGACCAGGTGTATCGAGAAGTACAAATTGAGACAGCCAAACCAAAGAGCAAGGAATGGTATGATAATGATAAAGATTACCGAAACAAAGATAAGAAAAAAAATGTTTGTTACAAAAGATTTTTAACCCAATTAATTTCCTTTAAAATGAGCCATTGAACAACTCTCTACGATGTTCCAGTGCCAAGCTATCTGTGGAAAAGAAAGAAGAAAGAAAAAAAATATGCCGTGTAGGCAGAATGTTGTAGTAGCCGCCACTTTTCTTGATTTTCAAGCCAATATATTTTCCTTGCTGTTCAAGCCAATGGGTTAAAAAATTTTTTTAGCTAAAATAAATTATTTCTAAGAGAGAATAAAATTTTCAATTAAAAACTGCATTTTTGATGTCTTTTCATACTGCACTCTTTCCAAAGATTACATAAAGGATCGAAATAGTTCACTATAAATACAGATTATTTAAGCTTCATCTGTATCATGGTCGTAGAGATAGCTGAGCTTTATCCGGGTTGCAGCGGTAGCTAGCAACCTAGTAAGAGACGATCACGTCCAATGTTAAGAAATATACATACCCATAACTCCAAAAAAATTCTGATCAAAACAAAAAGTGCACCATTAGAACCACCTTGTCCGAAACCCCTACATAGGAAACTATCTGTTCCTTGGCTTGAACAGCAAGGGAAATATTTTGGCTTGAAAATCAAAAGAAGTGACAGCTACTACAGCATTCTGCCTAAACGGCGTCTTTTTTTTCTTTTTTCTGCAACAGATATTTTCTTCCACTGATAGCTTGGCACTGGAACATCGTAGAATTGTTCAATAGCTAATTTTAAAGGAAAGTATTGGGGTTAAAAACCTTTTGTAATTAAAACAAATTATTTTTAAAAATAGAATAAGTTTTTGTACGAAAAACTGCACATTTCATACTAAATTACATTAAAGAATGAGCTATATTCCATAGTAACTGAATTATTATATATCAGGGTTGCAGCGGTAGCTAGCAACCTAGTGTTACATTAAGGAAAGAACTGTAGCCCATAGTAACTGCAATAATGCGGGTTGAAAAGCAAGGGATTTATATTGGCTTGATAATCAAGAAAACTGGCAGCTACTACAGCATTCTGCCTAAACGGAATTTTTTCTCTTTTACATTAAGGAACGAATTATAGCCCTCGTCATAACGAACTGTGTACCAAGAGTGACTGGTCTCAATAGTAACCGCAACTCTGAAAAACGGAATTTTGATATCAATAGATACATTGATATTAAAGAATTGGATTTTTATGCTGATTTTAAATATTTAAGTTTCATCAATTACAGTAAAGAACGTTAAAACTAAGTAAAATAATTGAGAAATGAATAAAAAATAATATTAGAAAAATTAAATAAAATTAAAATAACTAAGTAATAAATAAGAAAAATAATTCAAACATTGGCATGGTTCAAGATTCAATAGTTTATTTAATAAACAGAAATAAAGATAAACAATTATTAATACACTGCCCTGCTTAAAAGGGCATGTTGATCCGATCCGAGTAAACAACAGAAAACTAAGCCGACACATACTTTCCCAAATATCTTAGAAAAATCATTTAACTTTTCTACTTTTGTGTCAGAGATCAAGATTTTCAAATTTAATGAAATTTTAAATCCTTTTTTCTTTTTTTTTAGAGAGCAGAATTTTTATTTTAAGGTTCCGGAAAGGGCAGTCCCTAAAATTCTCAAGCAGGTATTCAAGTATACCTGCTTGGAAAACACTAAAAATCAGCTTAAAAGAAGCCTCATTGAATAATTTGATTGCCCAGGATTGCACAAAACCTCCATTCATACAGGGATCATTGCTTTTCCTGAGGCCAAAATAATTTCAATGATTTAAAAACATGAAAATTAGAAACATGGAATGTTACGGCATTAAAAAATAAATTGACTTTGAATTTGAATTGACTATTTGACTGATGAATTCAGACATTTCGAACTGGACTTATTAGGAGTTTCAGAAACTCATATCCCAGGGGTTTTAAGCATGAAATTAGGTGATATAGAATTTGTTTACTTAGGCAGGAAGAATGGGGTACATGGACAGGGAGTAGGGCCCATTATGAACAAGGAAGCTGCTAAGTCTTGTTTAGGCTGGGAAGGTATTAATAATAGAATAATAATTGCTCATTTTATGACTAAAGAGTTCAGGGTATCAGTTATAGTAGTACATGTCCCTGTAGAACGGGCTGACGGAGATACTAGTGACGTAGATGAATTTCAAACAGTTTGTGGTAACGAACTGTACGTAAGGAGCGACTCGGCTCAATGGTAAACGAAACTCTAAAAAACGGAATTTTGATACCGATAGATAAATCAAAAGAATCATATTTTAATTCTGATTTAAAATATATAAGTTTAATGAAGTTTAAATTTACCCATCAAAATTAACGTGAGAAATTTTAATCAATTTTGTCAAAAACAAAATGAATTTTTATGTCTTTTCACACTGCAGTCTTTTCAAAGATATTGGATTTTTGAAGCAATCAAACAGTTCGTGGTAAAGTTGTATTAAAACGTTATATTCCATTGATAGCTTGGCACTGGAAAATCGTAGAGAGTTGTTCAATGGCTCATTTTAAAGGAAATTAATGGGGTTAAAAATCTTTTGTAATTAAAACAAATTATTTTTTTTAATATTTATAGTAAAGAACGACATCTAGCCAATGTTCACTGGAAAATAAATGGGGATTATGTAATTTTTATCGGTACCATAAACCTAAAAAAGAACAAACCATGGGACATATTAGACTTGGTTTGATGCCTGACTCTTCGAAGGTTTGTCTCTTACTATTCCAAATAAGAAAACGCCATAGGCTTTTTCCTGTTTGTGATTTTTCCGGGTTGCTTTCAAACAGTTTATAGGAAATCGGGGTTGCAGCGGTAGCTAGCAACCTAGTAAGAGACGATCACGTCTTTTTATACTGCAGTCTTTTCAAGGATATTGAATTTTTGAAGCAATTAAAAAGTTCGTGGTAAAGCTATATTAAAACTTTATATTCCATAGATAGCTTGGCACTGGAAAATTGTGGAGAGTTGTTCAATTGCTCATTTTAAAGAAAATTAATGGTGTTAAAAATCTTTTGTAATTAAAAAAGATTATTTTAAAAATATTTATAGTAAAGAACGACATCTAGCCAATGTTCACTGGAAAATTTGTCCAGTGAAGGTTTGTCTCTTACATTTCCAAATAAGAAAACGTCATAGGCTTTTTCCTGTTTGTGATTTTGTGTGATTGTTTGTGTTTTGGCTTGAAAATCAAGAAAAGTGGCAGCTACTACATCATTCTGCCTATCGGCATCTTTTTTTTTCATTTTTCTTCTTTCTTTTCTACCGATAGCTTGGCACTGGAACATCGTAAAGAGTCGTTCAATGGCTCATTTTAAAGCAAATTAATTGGATTAAAAACATTTTGTAATAAAAACAAATTATTTTTAAAACATAATCCAGTTTGTCAAAAAACTGCATTTTTGATGTGTTTTCATACTGCAGCCTTTTCAAAGATATCGGATTTTTGAAGCAATCAAACAGTTCGTGGTAAAGTTGTATTAAAACTTTATATTCCATAGATAGCTTGGCACTGGAAAATCGAAAAGAGTTGTTCAATGGCTCATTTTAAAGGAAATCAGTGGGGTTTAAAGTCTTTTGTAATTAAAACAAATTATTTTTTTTAAATATTTATAGTAAAGAACGACATCTAGCCAATGTTCTACTACAGGCAGAATGCTGTAGTAGCTGCCACTTTTCTTGATTTTCAAGCCAATATATTTCCCTTGCTGTTCAAGCCAAGGGACAGAAAGTTTCCTATACGGGGATTTCGGATAAGGCGATTCTAATGGTGTACTTTTTGTTTTGATCTGACTCCTTTTTTTTAGGAACTATGGGTTTTTATATTTCTTAACATTGGACGTGATCGTCGCTTACTAGGTTGCTAGCTACCGCTGCAACCCGGACTATGTCCCGTGGTTTTTTCTTTACTAGGCTTCAGCTATATCCAGGGATCGATCCTTTATGTAATTTTGACTATTAAAAAGGGCACTAGCCACAACAATTTCCAATTGAATGAGCCCTTTTCGAAGTTTCTATAACAACTCCTTAGATACGAAGGGCCCGGGGATGGAGAAGAAGAAAAAAGAAAAATAAATAATACATTGTGCCCACATCGTTCATTACTTAGGCAGCGATATCGCGCTGCCTATGATATGCACGACCACAAAGGCCAAACCCATTGACGGGGGGGGGGGGGAGGGTAGATAGATAGAGCCTCTTGCTCTTTGCAAGGATGATTTCACCAGTATTAGGTTACAGTGAGTTGGAATTTATATGCAAATGATCTTTTAATTCTTTTACCGAAGGGACCTTGTTACAACGACTATTGAGGTTTTTCAAATTAGGCTCTCCAGATTTTTTTTTAACAAAACTAAATAATAAACAAGCTAATTATCTTATATCTCTGTAGCTCAGAGAAGAACCCAGGGGGATAACGGGGATATATCCCCCCGAAAATTTTTTGTTGTTCACATTTTTTCTTTGTTGTTCAAGCCAAGAGGCTGTAAGTTTTCTATGTAAGAGTTTCGGAAAAGGTGGTTCTGATAGTGTACTTTATGTTTCTATATGACACTATTTTTAGGAGTTATTGGTTATTGTATTTCTTAGTATAGGACGTGATCATCTCTTACTAGGTTGCTAGCTACCGCTTTAACTCGGATAAATAATACAATATGCCCACATTGCTCTTTACTTAGGTAACACTATTGCACTGCCTATGATAATATAATTCACGAATCTCTAAAGTTGCTCTTTATTCTAAACATTTCAGTTAATATAGGCTAGAGTTCGTTCTTTATTATAATCTTTTTGACTGACACCATTTATGATAACTTTATCGATCCCTTATGTAAAAATTGGGAAAATACCTGAAAATTTAAAAATTAGTTCTATTTTAAAAAAAATATTTTATAAGCCGACATATTTTCTTTGTTGTTAAGCAAAGAGACTCCGGGTTACAGCTGCTGCTGCAACCTGGATACCGCTACAATTTGGATAGCTTGTAGCTACCCTTGGAACCGCCGTATATCAGTTACTATGGGCAAGAGATCGTTCTTTACTGTATTCTTGATTTTCAAAACAATATACATTCCTTGTTGTTCAAGCCAAGAGACAGTAAAATTTCTATACAGGGGTTTCGGATAAGGCGGTTCTGATAGTGTAATTCTTGTTTTGATCTGACTCTATTTTTAGAAATTATTAGCTATTTTATTTTTTACTATGGGGTGTGATCGTCTCTTACTAGGTAGCTAGCTACCGCTGCAACCCAGATTATTTATTATAATCTACCGCTAATTTTAGTTCGTTCTTTATTGTAACTTTTCGTGATCCTGGTAAAACATGCGTAAAATGTTTCTCAATTTACGAAGATCAGCCTGCATTTTTGTCATCTTCTTGTATTTCTGAATGTAATTTTTCCCTTTGTCCTTATGTGTTCTTCAGTACAACCTCGCAGAGAATTTAATTTTTTCATTATAGGTTTTGTCACCCCAGTATTTACCCATTATTCTATTAGCAACTTTTTTCTTATATATTTTTCGGTAATCTTCATCATCGTGATAACGCTCCTGGATCTTTTGTCTAGCCTCCTCAATTGTTGCTTCTCTAAAAAGTTTATCATTTTGATAATGCTCCTTGATGTTCTGTTTGGCTGTCTCAATTTTCGCATGTCTATAAACTACATCATTATAATAACGCTGTTTGTCACTATCAATTTTTACTTCTCGATACGCCTGGTCGGTAGAATACCTTTGCTTTTCTCTTTTCAAGATGCTATCTCTGTTTTTTTGGTAGTACTGTTTTTTAATTTGCGTGTAGCTTGCTTTGATCTAACCATTAAGTAATCACGAATGAGACCATTTACACTTTTGACGTTTCTTATATAGTAATTATGACGTCATGGCGTAATGATTTTATTTCATGATGTCATGGTATAATGATATTATTTCATAACGTCTTCAGAAACAACAGCATAATGACGTGTTTTTCTATTCACGTCATAGCTCTAATAAAACTAAGACGACATTCATTATTTATCTAGTAGGGTTTCAGACAAGGTAGTTCTAATGATGTACTTTTGTTTTGATCTGACTCTATTTTTAGGAGTTTTGGGTTCTTATATTTCTTAGCATTGGATTGACCGTCTCTTACTAGGTTGCTAGCTACTGCTGCAACCTGGATACACATTTGTAGCTATGAGAGGCAGCGTGACTGAGTGGGCCAAGGCGCTGGTGTTAGCCACCAGTCTCTTTGGAGGCGTGGGTTCAAATCTTACCGCTGGTATACGATTATGATTTATGTACAAAAATAAAATATCTTTGAAAAGACTGCAGTATGAAAAGACTTCAAAAATGCAGTTTTTAGTGGAAAAATTTATTCTCTCTTAGAAATAAGTTATTTTAGTTACAAGAGATTTTTAACCCAATTAATTTCCTTTAAAATGAGCCATTGAACAACTTTCTACGATGTTCCAGTGCCAAGCTATCTGTGGAAAAGAAGAAAAAAAAATATCCCGTTTAGGCCGAATGTTGTAGTAGCTGCCACTTTTCTTGATTTTCAAGCCAATATATTTCCCTTGCTAATCAAGCCAAGGGACAGAAAGTTTCCTATGTAAGGGTTTCGGACAAGGCGGTTCTAATGGTGTACTTTTTGTTTTGATCTGACTCCTTTTTTAGGAACTATGGGTTTTTATATTTCTTAACATTGGACGTGATCGCCTCTTAATCGGTTGCTAGCTATCGCTGCAACCCGGATTGCTAGCTACCGCTGCAACCCGGATAACATTGGACGTGATCGTCTCTTACTAGGCTGCTAGCTACCGCTGCAACCCGGACGTGATCGTCTCTTACTAGGTTGCTAGCTACCGCTGCAACCCGGATTATTCTAATGATCATGTTTTAATGTAATTACATTTCTTAACATTGGACGTGATCGTCTCTTACTAGGTTGCTAGCTACGGCTGCAACCCGGATCTCTTTTCAAGATGCTATCTCTGCTTTTTTTGTAGTACTGTTTTTTTTAAATTACGTATAACTGGCTTAGAAGGCATCTTATTCTTTATTTATATAACGACTACAACCGGGATAACGATGATCGATCCTTTGTGTATGCAACTCTTATTCTGTTACCATGGGCTAAGGTTCGTTCTTTACTGTATTTTTCATTGAATCAGTAAGAGATGAACCTCAAAAAATCAAGTAGCTAACTAATTCCAATGTATGCAATTGTTTCTTATTCCAATGATCGCCTTTTAATGTAATTCCTTTAAAATGAGTCATTGAACAACTCTCTACTATGTTCCAGTGCCATGCTATCTGTTAAATTACTAACCTATACTATAATTAAGTGGCGTATAAAATTTAGTATAGGCAAGAGGGTCGTTTTTTATTATAGGACCGGCAACTGTGGAACAGTTTACAGATGTAATGGGAAATCTCATACATCACTGTGAATATATGGAGGCATAATTGTCCTTTACTTAGTTTCAGCTTAAATTCGATGATCGAGCCTTTATGTAATGACCTTAAATATAACTGTACTAGCCTATACTCTATAGTTAAGTGGCCTATAAAATTTAGTATAGGCAAGATGTCGTTCTTTATTATAATAAAATCTTTTCAAGATGCTATCTCGGTTTTTTGTGTAGTACTGTTTTTTTTTAACTTGCGTGTAGCTTGCTTCGATTTAACCATTATGTAACCATGAATGAGACCATTGTCTCTTTGTGGCCTACTATATAGTAATCATGACGTCTTGGCGTAATGATTTTATTTCATGACGACATGGCGTAATGATATTATTTCATGACGTCTTCAGAAATAACAACATAATGTTGTGTTTTCTATACACGTCATAGCTCTAATAAAACTACGACGACATTCATTATTTATCTAGTAGGGTTTCAGACAAGGTGGTTCTAATGAGGTACTTTTGTTTTCATCTGACTCTATTTTTTTTATATTTCTTAGCATTGGACTGATCGTATCTTACTAGGTTGCTAGCTACTGCTGCAACCCGGATTCACATATATAGCTATGAGAGGCAGCGTGGCCGAGTAGTCCAAGGCGCTGGTGTTTGCCACCAGTCTCTTCGGAGTCGTGGGTTCAAATCTTACCGCTGGTATACGATTATGATTTATGTACAGAAATCAAATATCTTTCATAAGACTGAAGTATGAAAAGACATCAAAAATGCAGTTTTTTGTGGAAAAATTTATTCTCTTTTAGAAATAATTTATTTTAGTTACAAAAGATTTTTAACCCAATTAATTTACTTCAAAATGAGCCATTGAAAAACTCTCTACGATGTTCCAGTGCCAAGCTATCTGGAAAAGAAAAAGAAAGAAGAAAGAAAAAAATATACCGTTTAGGCAGAATGTTGTAGTAGCCGCCACTTTTCTTGATTTTCAAGCCAATATATGTTTAGCTACCTTCTAGCCAAATATAAAAACTTTCATAGAAATTAATATAGGCAAGAGGTCGTTCTTTATTATATTTATTATAAAAACTTCAAAAACGCATAAGAAACTTGTTCATTTTCATTTTTGTACATTTTGTTTATTTCAATTTTGCTTTATTCATTTTATATTCGTTATTATGAGCCGGAAAAACATTTCGAGGGAGGGGGGTTCAAACCCACTAAACCCTCTGGATACGTCCTTTAATGTTACTACTTTAAAAACTATTTATTTTTAATTACAAAATTATATATCCGGGTTGCAGCGGTAGCTAGCAACCTAGTAAGAGACGATCACGTCCAATGTTAAGAAATATAAAAACCCATAGCTCCTAAATTATAATAAAGAGCCTAACCTAACCTGTTTTTAATACAGTAAGGATTTTGGTATCTATCACTAAGGGAGGGAAGAAGCAATTTATCCGGGTTGCAGCGGTAGCTAGCAACCTAGTAAGAGACGATCACGCCCCATAGTAAAAATTAAAGTAACCCATAACTCCTTAAAAAAGATTCAGATCAAAACAAGAAGTACACTATTAGAACCGCCTTGTCAAAAACGTCTATATAGCAAACTTACCGTCCTTTGGCTTGAAGAACAAAGAAAACATATTGGCTTGAAAATCAAGAAAATTGACTTTAACCACGATGTTCTCCACAAACGGCATCTTTCTTTCTTTCCGCTTTTTTTTCTCCTCAGCTAGTTGGGCACTGGAAAGTTATTGAGAGCTGTATAATAGCTCATTCTAAATGAAATTGCTACATTTAGTGCCTTTTGTAATTAAAAATAAATAGTTTTTAAAGTAGTAACATTAAAGGACGTATCCAGAGGGTTTAGTGGGTTTGAACCCCCCTCCCTCGAAATGTTTTTCCGGCTCATAATAACGAATATAAAATGAATAAAGCAAAATTGAAATAAACAAAATGTACAAAAATGAAAATGAACAAGTTTCTTATGCGTTTTTGAAGTTTTTATAATAAATATAATAAAGAACGACCTCTTGCCTATATTAATTTCTATGAAAGTTTTTATATTTGGCTAGAAGGTAGCTAAACATATATTGGCTTGAAAATCAAGAAAAGTGGCGGCTACTACAACATTCTGCCTAAACGGTATATTTTTTTCTTTCTTTTTCTTTTCCAGATAGCTTGGCACTGGAACATCGTAGAGAGTTTTTCAATGGCTCATTTTGAAGTAAATTAATTGGGTTAAAAATCTTTTGTAACTAAAATAAATTATTTCTAAAAGAGAATAAATTTTTCCACAAAAAACTGCATTTTTGATGTCTTTTCATACTTCAGTCTTATGAAAGATATTTGATTTCTGTACATAAATCATAATCGTATACCAGCGGTAAGATTTGAACCCACGACTCCGAAGAGACTGGTGGCAAACACCAGCGCCTTGGACTACTCGGCCACGCTGTCTCTCATAACTATATATGTGAATCCGGGTTGCAGCAGTAGCTAGCAACCTAGTAAGATACGATCAGTCCAATGCTAAGAAATATAAAAAAAATAGAAATATAAAAAAAATAACTTTTACAAGTCTTCGATAGTCCAATGGTAAGCATACCTACTTGTTACCTGGGAGAAGGGGGTTCGATTCCCCGTAGGGGAGAAGTTTTAATATGTTGAATTAAAAACACTATCTTTTCAATTTTAAATTTAAAAAATAAACTTACTTATTTACCTTCTAGCTAAAATAATGAAGATAATATGAATGAACCACAGGGTTCAGTTTCTTTTGACTTGAGTTCGTTTTTTAACTATAAATACAAACAGGAAAAAGCCTATGGCTTTTTCTTCTTTTAAATAGTAAGAGACGAAACTCAAACAATCAAGTAGCTAACTAAGTCCAATGTATGGAATGGTTTGTTATTTCAGTGATTTACTAACATACTCTTTATTATAACTATATAATTTAGTATAGGCAAGAGGTCGTTCTTTATTATAAAATAAAAATTAATTTTTTTAATTTTTACGTCACGTCGCTAATTAAGTCATATATGGTTATTAGTACACAATAGGTTTTAGATATTACGTCATGTCACTTATTACGTCATATATGGTTATAAGTAGATAATCGGTAAAATATTCGTTCTTTATTATAACTACCACTGCAACCCAGTGGTAGTTATGGTAGTTATAGTGGTAGTTATAGTAACTATCAATGCTACGAATAGACTTCGGTCCTTACTGTAATGTACTTTTTGTTTTGATCTGACTCCTTTTTTAGAAACTATGGGTTTTTATATTTCTTAACATTGGACGCGATCGTCTCTAACTAGGTTGCTAGCTACCGCTGCAACCCGGATTAGAAGGAAATAAGTTTTTTTTTATTTTAAGTACATATTACATATTACTCACGGTACAAAAAGTTTACTTTTAGAACCGCCTTGTCCGATACCCTTACACAGGATTTCCTATAATTAACAAAATAAACCATATTACAAACAGGAAAAAGCCTACGGCTTTTTCTTCTTTGAAATAGTAAGAGACGAATCTTAACAGATCCAGTAGCTAACTAAGTTCAATGTATCTTACTAGGTTGCTAGCTACCGCTGCAACCCAGAATAGTTTTCAGCCATCTCTACAGCCTAATATAAAGCTATGACGACATTCATTATTTATCTAGTAGGGTTTCAGACAAGGTAGTTCTAATGATGTACTTTTGTTTTGATCTGACTCTATTTTTAGGAGTTTTGTTATATTTCTTTTCTGACTCTATTTTTGACTCTATTTTTAGGAGTTTTATATATTTCTATATTGATAGCTACTGCTGCAACCCAAATTCACATATATATTTATTTATGAGAGGCAGCCTGGCCGAGTGGTCCAAGACACTGGTGTTAGCCACCAGTCTCTTCGGAGGCGTGGGTTCAAATCTTACCGCTGGTATACGATTATGTTTGAAAGACTGCAGTGTGAAAAGACATCAAAAATGCAGTTTTTGGTGGAAAAATTTATTCTCTTTTAGAAATAATTTATTTTAGTTACTATAGATTTTTAACCCAATTAATTTCCTTTAAAATGAGCTATTGAACAACCCTCTACGATGTTCCAGTGCCAAGCTATCTTTGGAAAAGAAAAAAAAAGAAAAAAAGAAAAAAATATCCCGGTTTGGGAGAATAACGTGGTTAAAGTCAATTTTCTTGATTTTCAAGCCAATATATTTCCCTTGCTGTTCAAGCCAAGGGACAGAAAGTTTCCTATACAGGGGTTTCGGACAAGGTGGTTCTAATGGTGTACTTTTTGTTTTGATCTGACTCCTTTGTTAGGAACTATGGGTTTTATATTTCTTAACATTGGACGTGATCGTCTCTTACTAGGTTGCTAGCTACCGCTGCAACCCAGACTTTACTCGG
The DNA here is from genome assembly GCF_049724085.1 of Artemia sp. Qi Xiang Cuo. Taxonomy (NCBI): domain Eukaryota; kingdom Metazoa; phylum Arthropoda; class Branchiopoda; order Anostraca; family Artemiidae; genus Artemia; species Artemia sp. Qi Xiang Cuo. The sequence goes on from NC_142811.1 coordinate 735,443, forward strand.
TTTCAGCTATATCCACTGAAAGCAGCTTAGGCCCCATTTATCATAAACGTTATTGATTCTTTATGTAAATAGTAAGAGCGATCCGTCTCAATAGTAACCGAAACTCTAAAAACCGAAATTAGCTAATTTCTTTAATGTAAAACAAACAGGAAAAAGCTTACGGCTTTTTTCTTTGAAAGAGACGAACGTCAAACAATCAAGTAGCTAATTAGGTCCAATGTATGCAATGGTTTGTTATTCCAATGATCGTCTTTTAATGTTTTCAAAGCGTGTTTTCAAAGCGCGTTTTTTCAATTTTTAGTTACTATGGGCTCTGGTTCGCCTTTCACTAGGTTTTGCCATCTATAGCAATTATGATTTTCCAAAACATATTTAAAACTTTTAGTTACTATATGCTTCGGTTTGTCTTTCACTTGATTGCAGCTATAGCTACAACTATCATTTAGAGCTCGTTCTTTACTATATAAAAATACTAAACTTTTCAGTTAGTAAAGCCTGAAGTTCATCCTTTATTATAAAATAAATTACAAACAGGAAAAAGCCTACGGCTTTTTCTTCTTTGGAATAGTAAGAGACGATCCTCAAATAATCAGGCAGCTAATTATGTTTATAATTTGTTCTTTAACATAAACTTCATTAATCGGATATTTTAATATATCCTATATGGTCTAGAGGTTGGGATAGCTGTCACCCAGCAGGCTTGAGTTCAATTTCCGTACAGGAAATTTTTACTTATGATGATTTCTTAAGGAACATAATTAAAATTTCTTAATGTAATAAAAATAATTTGTTTTAATTACAAAAGGTTTTTAACCCAATTAATTTCCTTTAAAATGAGCCATTGAACAACTCTCTACGATGTTCCAGTGCCATGCTATCTGTTGAATTACCAACCTATACTATAATTAAGTGGCGTATAAAATTTAGTATAGGCAAGAGGTCGTTCTTTATTATAATTCCTTGTACGAGCCCTCGACTTTTAGTAGATTAATATGTTGTATAATCTTACATTTTGATACTGCCTTATATACGCTATTAATGAAACAGTTCAAGACAGGAAAATGTGGAGCTAGTGCCCTTAGAGAACGCAAATAGCTCTGACATCCCTCATTTGGGCTACAGTATAACGAATGCCCATGCTTTCTTGTGTCCCTGTAATTGATTTCACAATAATCCAAGCCGCCAAGGTAGAACTTAACCACTTTGTCAGTTGAAAATTTTAATGCTATATTATTTTCAAGGATATCAAAAAGAATTTGACATAATTCAATATCCGTCGGATAGAGCTTGCAGATATCAGGGTGACATTGCCAAGTAACCTGCTGCCCAATTTTTGGTTTTGAATGTTTACTCAGATTGTTATAGGTGACTTCAGCCATCATAATTTCCTTGTCAGATCTAGTTTTAGAGCATTTTTCAATAGTTGTCTCGTACTTTTCAGGACAGTTTGTTCTACTACACAGAGAATTTTTTGCCAAATATTCAGTAGAACTAAACGAACTGTTTAAAACACAGTTAGAAATGCTTTTTTCTTGAGTCGGTGTTCCAGGAATTTGTTCTAAATCATTAGTCTTACAAACACATTTACTAATAACCCTAACAGGCTCGTTTTCGCCATAATTGAAAAACATTGCTTTTCCTTCGCTGTTGATAGGTATGCTTGCATATATATATTTTTATTGCTGCTACATAAACTGCAATTGCTCCTTCCAAAATTAATATACGAATTTTCTAAGAAGTACGCCTCCGTATATTCACTGTGTTGTCGAACATTTTCCATTGCATCTATAAACTGTTCCGCAGTTGCCAATCCATACCTTGGAAGCTTTTCGTTAAACTGACAACATTTCTTTTGGATATTACTATGAAGCTTTGCCAAGGAATTTCTAGCCGACTTTTCAACAGCATCCGCTCTTTCAAAGAGAATTTTAATCTGTAATTTTGAATACTTTTTGTGATCCCGATAAAACATGCGTAAAATGTTACTCAATTTACAAAGATCAGCCTGCATTTTTGCCATCTTCTTGTATTTCTGAATGTAATTTTTCCCTTTGTCCTTATGCGTTCTTCGGTACAACCTCGCAGAGAATTTAATTTTTTCATTATAGATTTTGTCACCCCAGTAACGCTCCTTGATCTTTTGTTTGGCTGTCTCAATTTTTGCATGTCTATAATCTTCATCATTGTGATAACACATCTTGCTGTTTTGTTTTGCTCTCTCAATTATTACTTCTCGATACGCCTGGTCGGTTGAATACCTTTGTTTTGCTCTCTCAATTATTACTTCTCGATACGCCTGGTCGGTTGAATACCTTTGTTTTGCTCTCTCAATTTTTACTTCTCGATGCGCCTGGTCGGTTGAATACCTTTGCTTTTCTCTTTTCAAGATACTATCTCTGTTGTTTGTGTAGTACTGTTTTTTCAAATTGCGTATAGCTTGCTTCGATCTAACCATTATTCTAATCAAGAATGAGAGAATTTACATCTGTGTCGTTCTTAAGTAGTAATTATGACGTCACGGCGTAATGATTTTATTGACGTCAAGGCGCAATGATATTATTTCATGACGTCATCAGAAACAACAATATAATTTCGTGTTTTTCTATTCACGTCATAGCTCTAATATAAAGCTACGACATTCATTATTTATCTAGTAGGGTTTCAGACAAGGTAGTTCTAATGATGTACTTTTGTTTTGATCTTACTCTATTTTTAGGAGTTTTGTTATATTTCTTAGCATGGGACTGATCGTCTCTTACTAGGTTGCTAGCTACTGCTGCAACCCAAATTCACATATATATTTATTTATGAGAGGCAGCCTGGCCGAGTGGTCCAAGACACTGGTGTTAGCCACCAGTCTCTTCGGAGGCGTGGGTTCAAATCTTACCGCTGGTATACGATTATGTTTGAAAGACTGCAGTGTGAAAAGACATCAAAAATGCAGTTTTTGGTGGAAAAATTTATTCTCTTTTAGAAATAATTTATTTTAGTTACTATAGATTTTTAACCCAATTAATTTCCTTTAAAATGAGCTATTGAACAACCCTCTACGATGTTCCAGTGCCAAGCTATCTGTGGAAAAGAAAAAAAAAAGAAAAGAGAAAACAATATCCCGTTTGGGGAGAATAACGTGGTTAAAGTCAATTTTCTTGATTTTCAAGCCAATATATTTCCCATGCTGTTCAAGCCAAGGGACAGAAAGTTTCATATACAGGGGTTTCGGACAAGGCGGTTCTAATGGTGTACTTTTTGTTTTGATCTGACTCCTTTGTTAGGAACTATGGGTTTTTATATTTCTTAACATTGGACGTGATCGTCTCTTACTAGGTTGCTAGCTATCGCTGCAACCCGGAAAAAAACACATTGTGCCCACATCGTTCTTTACTCAGGCAGTGCTAGCGCGCTGCCTATGATAATAAACTGATTACACACAGGAAAAAGCCTACGGCTTTTTCTTCTTTTAAATAGTAAGAGACGAGTCTCAAATAATCAAGTAGCTAGCTAATTCCAAAGGTATGCAATTTTTGTTATTCCAATGATTGTTTTTTATTGTAACTAGGTTTCAGCCATCTCTACAGCCATGATACTATTGGAAATTACATAATCCCTATTTATGTTTTAGTTAACATGGGCAAGGTGTCGTTCTTTATTGTATATGGACTAAGGTTCGTTCTTTCATGTAAAACTAGCAAAACATTTTTTAAGCCTGATGAAGATTTAACTAATGTGTCAAAAGTAAAGTTGCAAGTCGACGATTTTGTTTTGGCCTTATTATAATTGGTATGGTGAAATAATAATACGCATATGGCTCTTAAATCATACTTCTTTATGGTTCAATATGGTCTAGTGGCTAGGATAGTTAACTTTCACTTAACAGGCTCGGGTTCGATTCCCGGGGTGGGAAAATTTTTAACTCTATAATCTTCGAACATTTGAACCTTTTATAGTTTATAATGATGCATAATATAAATACTGTAATCTTAACTATAGTGAAGTTGCGTATGCAAGTTAGTATAGGGAAGAGTTCGATCTTTATTATAATTTCAAGCCAATATATTTCCCTTGCTGTTCAAGCCAAGGGACAGAAAGTTTCCTATACAGGGGTTTCGGACAAGGCGGTTCTAATGGTGTAGTTTTTGTTTTGATCTGACTCCTCTGTTAGGAACTATGGGTTTTTATATTTCTTAACATTGGACGTGATCGTTTCTTACTAGGTTGCTAGCTACCGCTGCAACCCGATAATGGAAAATCTTATACATCACTGTGAATTTATGGAGGCATAACGGTCCTTTACTTAGTTTCAGCTTAAATTCGATAATCGAGCCTTTATGTAATTATTCAAGCCAAAGGACGGGAAGTTTTTTATATAGAAGTTTTGGTAAAGGCGGTTCTAAAAGTGTACTTTTTGTTTTGATCTTAATCTTTTTTCAGGAGTTATCGGTTACATTAGTTTCTAATATGGGGCGTGATCGTCTCTTACTAGTTTGCTAGCTACCGTTGCAACCCAGATGATGGTGCTAGCTACCGCTGCAACCTGGACTTTACTAACCTATACTACAGTTAAGTGGCCTATAAAGTTTAATATAGGCAAGAGGTCGTTCTATATTATATAATCTTAACTATAGTGAAGTTGCCTATGCAAGTTAGTATAGGGAAGAATTCGATCTTTATTATATAAAACCCGGAAAAAAACACATTGTGCCCACATCGTTCTTTACTCAGGCAGTGCTAGCGCGCTGCCTATAATAATCAACTGATTACACACAGGAAAAAGCCTACGGCTTTTTCTTCTTTTAAATAGTAAGAGACGAGTCTCAAATAATCAAGTAGTCAGCTAATTCCAAAGGTATGCAATTTTTGTTATTCCAATGATCGTTTTTTATTGTAATTCTTTATTATAATTTTTTCAAGATTTAAAATTATTAAGCACACAAAATCCCGTGTCGAGTATCTAAAACCTAGCATAAAACAAAACTAATTTTAAAATTTTCAGGTATTTATCTTGTTTGAATTACAAAATTAGTATTATTGGTTAGACACCATAAATATTTTTGCAGTTTAAATAATAAGTTTAGTGATTCTGGACTGAAAACTAAAATAATTGCAATTATGAGACAATAATATGGAGATATGTACTTTACGGGTTACAGGATACAATAATAAATTTGAACTGAGATGAAAAAAAAATTTCTTCCAGGAGACAAAAAGCAAAACTAATTTTAGAATTTTCATGTATTTTTGTTGTTTAAATTAAAAAATTACTATTACTGATTAGGCATCATAAATATTTTTGCAGTTTACATAATAATTTTAGCGATTAAGCCAAAAAAGAAAATTTTGGTTCCAGGAGTTTCGGTTACTATTGAGACAAGTAGCTATTATTACTATAGAGTTCATTACATGGACTGTTTTATTGCTTCAAAATTCAAATATCTTTGAAAAGACTGCAGTATGAAAATACATCAAAAATGCAATTTTTTTGACAAAATTGATTCTACTTTAAAAAGTATTTTATTTTTAAATACAAAAGTGACTAGATGTTGCAATTTCCTTTAAAATGAGCTATTATACAGCTCTCTATGATTTTCCAGTGCCCAGCTAGCTGAGCAGAAAGAAAAAGCGGAAAGAAAAAAATATCCCGTTTGTGGAGAATAACGTGGTAAAAGTCAATTTTCTTGATTTTCAAGCCAATATATTTTCTTTGTTATTCAAGCCAAAGGGAGGTAAGTTTCCTTTATAGAGGATTCGGACAAGGCGGTTCTAATGGTGTACTTTTTGTTTTGATCTGACTCTGTTTTTAGGAGTTGGGGGGTTTTATATTTCTTGACATTGGAGGTGATCGTCTCTTACTAGGTTGCTAGCTACCGCTGCAACCCGGATGTAAAAAAAAATATAAATACTGTAATCTTAACTATAGTGAAGTTGCGTATACAAGTTAGTATAGGGAAGAGTTTGATCTTTATTATACTGGAAACAAAGAAAAGAGAAAAAAATATCCCGATTAGGCAGAATGTTGTAGTAGCTGCCACTTTTCTTGATTTTTTAGTACTGATTTTTTAACTTGCGTGTAGCTTGCTTTGATCTAGCCATTATGTATTCATGAATGAGACCATTTACAGTTTTGACGTTTCTTATATAGTAATTATGACGTCACTGCATCAAAAATACAGTTTTTATTGGAAAAATTTATTCTCTTTTAGAAATAATTTATTTTAGTTACTATAGATTTTTAACCCAATTAATTTCCTTTAAAATGAGCTATTGAACAACCCTCTACGATGTTCCAGTGCCAAGCTATCTCTGGATACAAAAAAAGAAAAAAAAATATCCCGTTTGGGGAGACTAACGTGGTTAAAGTCAATTTTCTTGATTTTCAAGGCAATATATTTCCCTTGCTGTTCAAGCCAAGGAACAGAAAGTTTCCTATACAGGGGTTTTGGACAAGGCGGTTCTAAAGGTGTACTTTTTGTTTTGATCTGACTCCTTTTTTAGGAGCTATGGGTTTTTATATTTCTTAACATTGGACGTGATCGTCTCTTACTAGGTTGCTAGCTACCGCTGCAACCCGGATTAATTTACTTTAAAATGATCCATTGAACAACTTTCTACTATTTTCCAGTGCCAAGCTGTCTATGGAATATAAAGTTTAAATACAACTTTACCACGAACTGTTTGATTGCTTCAAAAATCAATATCTTTGAAAAGACAGAAGAATGAAAAGACATCAAAAATACAGTTTTTAGTGGAAAAATTTATCCTGTTTTAAAAATAATTTGTTTTATTTACAAAAGGTTTTTTAACCCAATTAATTTCCTTTAAAATGAGCTCTACGAACAACTCTACGATGTTCCATTGCCGAGCTATCCTTGGAAAAGAAGAAAGAAAAAAGATGCCGTTTGTGTAGAATAACGTTTTTTGGTAAAGCCTCGCAGAGGTTTTCGCTTCCCTCAATTTTTGCTTCCCTATAATCTTCATCATTCTGATAACACTCCTGGCTGTTATGTTTGGCTCTCAATTTTTGCTTCTTGATACACCTGGTCGGTTGAGTACCTTTACTTTTCTCTTTTCAAGATGTTATCTCTGTTTTTTGTGTAGTACTTTTTTTTACTTTCGTGTAGCTTGCTTGATTGAATACATTATGTAACCATTAGTTGAATGTTTAAGTCACGATTCAAGTACCAAGAACATAACAAAAAATTAAACTAATTTAAAAATTTTTAGGTATTTTTCTAGTCTAAATTAAAAGATTAAAACTATTGCTCAGATACCATAAATATTTTTGCAGTTTATAACTTTAGCGATTCTGAGCTGAAAACAAAAATAAAAATAGTTCAAAAATTTATTTGAACTGAAATCAAATAAATTGATCTTTTCAATTTTTACGTCAAGTCACTCATTACGTCATATATTAGTACACAATAGGTTTTAGATATTACGTCAAGTCACTTATTACGTCATATATAGTTATTACACAATCGGTAGAATATTTGTTCTTTATTATACAAACTTCAAAAACGCATAAATAACTTGTTCATATTCATTTTTGTACATTTTGTAATTTTAAAATTTTCAGGTATTTTGCTTGTCTAAATTAAAGGATTAAAAATATTGCTACCGCTGCAACCCGGATAACTACATCCAACGACTATGACGTCATTGATCAATATTGTATATAAAAAATTAAGTTTTTCGTAAGAAATAATTAATTTAATAAAAAAAATTGAGTACAAATAGCACTAGATCTAGAGATTTTCTTTAAAATGAGCCATTGAAAAACTCTCTAAGATGTTCCAGTGCCAAGGTATCTGTGGAAAAGAAGAAGAAAGAAAAAAATATCCCGTTTGTGGAGAATAACGTGGTTAAAGTCAATTTTCTTGATTTTCAAGCCAATATATTTTCTTTGTTATTCAAGCCAAAGTGCTGTAAGTTTCCTTTATAGGGGTTTCAGAAAAGGCGGTTCTAATGGTGTACTTTTTGTTTTGATCTGACTCTTTTTTAGGAGTTAGGGGTTTTAATATTTTTTAACATTAGACGTGATCGTCTCTTACTAGGTTATTACTAGCTACCGCTGCATTGGACGATCACGTCAAATGTTAAGAAATACAAAAACCCTAACTCCTAAAAAAAAGATCAAAACAAAAAGTACACCATTAGAACCGCCTTTTCCGAAATCCCTATTAAGGAAACTTACCGCCCTTTGGCTTGAATAACAAAGAAAATATATTGGCTTGAAAATCAAGAAAATTGACTTTAACCATGTTATTCTCCACAAACGGGATATTTTTTTCTTTCTTCTTCTTTTCCACAGATAGCTTGGCACTGGAACATCGTGGAGAGTTGTTCAATGGCTCATTTTAAAGGAAATCTCTAGATCTAGTGCTATTTGTACATAATTTTTTTTTATGAATTATTTTTTACGATAAACTTAATTTTTTATATACAATATTGATAAATGACGTCATAGTCGTTGGATGTAGTTAGTACATAAAGGCTCGATCATCGAATTTAAGCTGAAACTAAGTAAAGGACAATTATGCCTCCATATATTCACAGTGATGTATAAGATTTCCCATTACATCTGTAAACTGTTCCACAGTTGCCGGTCCATACCTTGGAAGCTTTTCACTAAACATGCAACATTTCTTTTGGATATTACTATGAAGTTTTATGAAAGCATCTCTAGCTGACTTTTCAACAAAATCCATTTTTTCAGAGATAATTTTAATCTTTAATTTTGAATATTTTTCGTAATCCCGGTAAAACATTCGTAAAATGTTTCTCAATTTACAAAGATCAGCCTGCATTGTTGCCATCTTTTTGGACTTCTGAATATAATTTTATTTTTTTCCTTATACGTTCTTTGCAGCTTGTTTAAACTGCAAATATATCCATGGTATCCGAGCAATAGTTTGAATAATTCATTATAATAAATAACGACCTTTTGACTATACTAAATTTTATAGGTCACTTAACTATAGTATTGGTTAGTAATCAAACAGTTCGTGGTAACGAACTGTATAGTAAGAGTCTACATAAAGGACCGATATAGTTCATCATAAATGGTGTTTGTCACTACAGTTTCATTTTATATAATTATCCATTATTATGTAAAATACAGTATTGTTTGGGGGGGGGGTTAACTATAAAGAACAAACACCGGCCATAGAGACTAAAATATTAATTAACAGTAGTAGTACACTCCGGGTTGCAGCGGTAGCTAGCAACCCAGTAAGAGACAATCACGTCCAATACTCAGAAATTTAATAACCTATTACTTCTATAAATAGAGTCAGATCAAAGCAAAAAGTAGGCTATTAGAATCGCCTTATCAGAAAACCCCTAAATAGGAAATTTACTGTCCCTTGGCTCGAACAGCAAGGGAAATATATTGACTTGAAAATCAAGAAAAGTGGCTGCAACCAGGATATGCTGCATCGAGGGCATCTTTTATTTCCTTTTTTTCTCCGCATTCACAAAAAGGGCGATCCGCGTGAGATAAGTAATTATCGTCCTATTTCATTTCTCCCAGTCATATCTAAAGTACTTCTGAGAATTATCTTCCGACGTCTTTCTCCCTTTTTACAGTAAGGACCGAAGTCAATCTCATAGTAACTGATGCTACAGGGAAAAGAAAAAGAGGTCTGTGGTATATATGACGTCATACGATGTTGCATTTGATTTTAAATAAATTACATTAAAAGACGATCATTGGAATAACAAACCATTGCATACATTGGACTTAGTTAGCTACTTGATTGCTTGAGGTTCGTCTCTTACTCTTTCAAGGAAGAAAAAACCATCATTTTCTTGAAAATTATCATTTTTTAAGCAGAATCTCCTGGCTGTAGCCAGGACATTCTGTATCGAGAACATTTTTTTTCTTTTCTTTTCCACATCAAACAGTTTGAGGTAACGAACTGTATAGTAACAGCGACTCGTCTCAATAGTAACCGAAACCCTAAGAAACGGAATTTTAATATCAATAGCTACATCAACAGAATTGGATTCTTATGCTGATTTTATGCTGACTCTCAGGGGATGTTTCCCCCTTTTTTTGAAAATAAGGAAACTTTTCTCAGGCTTTTGATGAATATGATGGATGGCTTTTGATGGATATGAGTAAACTTGATGAAACTTATATATTTATAATCAGCATAAAAATACAATTCTTTTGATGTATCTATTGATATTAAAATTCCATTTTTTTAAAGTTTCGGCTACTATTGAGATGAGTCGCTCTTAACAAACTGTTTGATGAACTGTATCAATCCTTTATGTTAAAAAGAAAAAAAAAGATGCCGTTTAAGCAGAATTTTTATAATTATTGTAACTTAATGTAAAACCCGGATGAAACTCTGATAAAGCAATTACTAAGGGGTAAAGATCGCTCTTTAATATAAATACATAATAAATTTAGAGATTCTGAACTGAAAACTAAAATAAAAATATTTGATTTTTTTTCTTTGGAAATATACGACAACAATACAGAGATACGTACTTTACAGGTTAAACCAAAAAACTTTGGTTCCAGGATAAAATAATAACTTTGAACTGAGATGAAATTTAATTATTTTATTAAAATTTACAGGAATTACTGTAGTTACAAATCACAAATCAATTTTTTTGTTAAAACTTCTAAAAGAATTTCTGCATTTTACATACCTATATCTAAGTACTTTTTATAATATTACAAATAACACTTTCTACTATAGGGATATGTACTACTATAGGGATATGTAGAAAAAGGCAGAGCCATTGATAGGACGACAATATAGAGATATGTACTTTACGGGTTAAGCCGAAAAAAAATTTGGTTCCAAGATACAAAAAACTAAACTAATTCTAAAATTGCCAGGTATATTTCCAGTTTGAATGAAAAAATTAATATTATTGGTAAGACATCATAAATATTTTTGCAGTTTATATAATAACTTTAGCGATTCTTAACTAAAAACTAAAATGAAAAAAATTGAATATTTATCATTGGAAATATAGGACAATAATATAGAGATACGTACTTTACGGCTTAAGCCAAAAAATTTTGGTTCCAGGATACAATAATAACTTTGAACTGAGGCGAAATAAAATTAATGGCGTAAAAAAATGGCGTAGCAACTCAATTGAAGCAAAATGTTCAGTTATTATTTTACCTCCAGTTGACAAATAAGATTTATTTTCAAGGAATCGAGCAGCTAACTAAGTCCAATATATGCAATGGTATGTTCTTCGAATGATAGTTTTTTAATGTATGCGATTAGTTAAAAAATCAAATATCTTTGAAAAGACTGCAGTATAAAAAGACATCAAAAATGCAGTTTTTTTGTAAAAAATGACTATCTTTATTTTTTTTGTTTTTTGATTAAGAAAGCCACTAGAACTTTTAATTTATGTTCAAATAGGCCCTCTCTCAAAATTGTAGGACCTCTGGGTCGAAACTATCACCCCTGGTAAAAAAAAGGCAAACAAATAAACACACATCCGTGACCTTTCTTCTGGCAAAAAATACAAAATTCCACATTTTTGTAGATAGGAGCTTGAAACCTCTACAATAGGGTTCGCTGATACGCTGAATCTGATGGTGTGATTTTTATTAAGATTCTATGACTTTTAGGGGGTGATTTACCTTTTTTTTGAAAATAAGGAAAAATTTCCTCAGGCTCGCAACTTGTGATGGCTGAGCAATAATATTAATTTTTTAATTAAAACTAGAAAAAATACCTGCAAATTTAAAAATTATTTTTTTTTGTTCGATTTAATCAGCGAAAGTTTTATTTCATCTCTCACTTTAAAGTTATAATTGTCTCCTGGATCCAAACTTTTTTTGGCTCAACTTCTAAAGTGCGTGTATTTTGTGCTATACTTCCGTAGAAAAAACTCAATTGTTTATTTTTTAGTTTTCAGTTCAAAATTGCTAAGGTTATTATGTAAACTCCAAAAATATTTATGGTGTATAGCCAATAATATTAATTTTTTAATTTAAACCAGAAATATACCTGAAAATTTTTAAATTAGTTTTGTTATTTCTTTGATTTAATCAACGAAATTTCATCTCTCACTTCAAAGTTATAATTGTTTCCTGGAACCAAACTTTTTTTGGCTCAAATTGTAAAGTGCCTATCGTTTGTGCTATATTTCCGTAGAAAAAAATTCATTTTTTTATTATATTTTAGTTTTCAGCTCATTATGTAAATTGCAAAAATATTTATGGGGTTAGAGCAATAATTTATATTTTTTATTTCAAACTGGAAAAATACTGGAAAATTTTAAAATTATTTTTGTTTTTTGTTAGGTTCTTGCTACTCGACGTGTGACATTGGCTTGCTACTCGACAAGTCAACTTTGTTAAACATGTTTTGGTTGTTTTGTATATTTATTTTTGCTATGACTATTTTATTTTGTTTTTATCTGGATCAGCTGCTGTTGGCCTCGTCTATTGCATTTTTTGCCAGAACAAAAATCGCGGATGCGTGTTTATTTGTTTGGCTTTTTCTTTTTACCAGGAGTGATTGTATCGACCAAGTGGTACTAGAAATTTACGAAGGAAGGGCAGGTGACACCTCAAAAAGTACCACCTCTAAAAGTTCTAATCCAGATTTGTCGGAAACCAATTCCGAATAGTCTGACGGTGAATCAGATCCTAGAGTAGTTAAAGAAACAGGACAATCAAGACCGACCTCAGCAGCCGCACACAGGAAACAAACGAAATTAAAAGGGCAAGAATTTAGGAAAAAACAATATAAAAAATTTGATCTTATTTCATTAGAAAAACCGAAAAAGAAAAAACCGCAAGAAGTCGAGGAGAATGTAACGACACAATCAGGTAGAACGGTTAAAAAACCCGATAGATGGAATTACACTTAATCAGCACAGGATTAAAAGATTTTAATGGATAGGCGTCATAAAGGAATAATAATTTAAAAACTTTTAATTTACAAGTAAACATTATACAATTATAAAAAAAAAAAATGCTGTAGAGAAATTCCGTTCAACATATATAAGTTCCCGAAAACAAATTCTAATTAAAAAGCAATAATGCATATGATTAATTCGAATAATTTCCTTGGATACAAAAAGATACACGTACCATCCCAGTACGATGCATCCAATCCAACTGAAAGAAGCCGGAGCGTTCTGGTGGTTCGGAGTGTGGGGGTTAATGATATGATCGTTGTCGTACTCCGGCCATACTTCGAACCGCAAAACTGGCTCCCAAATCTCCAAATTCCAGGACAATTCCCCGTTCCAAAAAAAAACATTTCAAGTGAAGTTAAATTGAAAATAGTAGAGGCACTGTTAACTAGGAGGAACAACCCAAAGGTCGAACTAAGAGTTTTAATAAAAATAACAATATCTCATATTGCACTCCTAAATTATACCCCCAAAGCAGTAAGATCAACCGTAAGGCAATATAGTTTAATTCAAGATATAAGTGGCTAACGAGAAAGGCCCAAAGTAGGAAGCTCGTGGTCGACCGATGGTGACAAATAGTATTTTTAGGTCCTGTGTTGCACGTTCTGCCTACTAGGTAGCTACCTTACAAAAATCAACTATGCCCCTATAAATGCGAATTAATCAGTTGGATAACCTATAATGTACCCAGTTATTGAGATCAATAACGGAACTTATATCATGGAGAGGGGAGGTCGTGTTTTCGAAGTCAATATCATCTATTCTAATGTGAATCGGTGATATTCATACTTTGAATTCATACTCCTCCATGGATTTCAACTTATATTCTACAAATGAACTATGGAAATGATCCCCTACTCAGTATTAAGTTATGTAATCAAATCTAAATAGATGGACCAAGTTTTGTGGGAAGCCTGGGGAGAAACTCAAAGCCCATGTAGCTTTTAATTTGTTGGGTTTTGGCGGTCCCCTCGGATTTTCTATGAAAAATCGACCCATGTCCTAACCAAGATGGATATTATCCAAAACAAGAAATTACCAGTACAGAAGCGTCTAATTATATGAAATATTTTATCTTAGTGCAGACTATAATTATTTTAGGCCTACCCCAAAAAAAAATAGGATACCAGTGTAATTATGTGCTGCAAGTTTGCTTATTCATGTGTTTCTTACTCGAGAAATATAATGTAAAATTAAATTGTATAACGATTACTAGCTACGCTTTAAAGTTATATCTCAACCAGTCATAGAGGTATATCACGACCAGAATAAAGCTCAAAAGTGATGCTTAAATTTTGAAATCATTTGATTGGTTGAAGTTTGCGTAAGAAAACCCTGTATACATCAAATGGTAACTAAGTATGACTCATTAGGGTTACAAATTATAAGCTGGAGAATGTATAAAGGCAGTCCTAATGTATGGGCCATCAGTCACTATTAGGGGCAAAAAAAACAAAAATACTTTTAAGCGGAGGGATACAAAAAATCCGATCCGAGCTTTAACTATAGTTGGCTATTGGTACGTTTTATATGTAGAATTTCACGGCGGATGTGTAATTATATCTCAATAATAATAATATGTAAAATTTTAAAACCATTTGATCAGTTAAGATATATGGATTGAAACCTTGTGTATGTCCAATGGCGACCAAGTAAAAACCCACAAGGAATTCCCTATTAATGTTAAGGTGTTTTTCGCCTAATAGATTCTAATAAGACTTTAATATCATATTTATTTATTTAGTGCTGAAGGGTTTGCTCAAACAATAGCCTTCTAAAAAGATATTGATGTCAGTTCTTCATTACGCTTATATTCTTTGCCAAGCATCAACTGGAATCTACGCGGACAAGCTTGGAAATCCTGCATCTAATTACCTTATTCGAAAGGCGAATATGAGGCACCAATGTTGACTTCTAATTCCGAAAAAATCCTAAGACTAAGAAGACGAAAACCAAGAGAAGAACACGGGGAAACAGCTGAAATGCAGAGGTTAAACCCGGAGCCCCATGAGAACGTCTAAGCCAAAAAATAGGGAAAACAATAGAAAACGAGTGGGTATAGAGGTCTCCACTCGTCCTTGTTATGTCTTATTCCCTCATTTCAGCATCGTTTACGTAAAACTGTGTGGTTATGACGCTGCAACATGCGTTTCTTCAACAGCACGGACTTGCGTGAACAATGTAAGCATGAAATATGTTGTAAAATTATACCTCAAAAGATTAACCATGTAGCATAAACTCTGTTTAAATGATTACTTTAAATCAAATGTAAAATAAACTAAGTATTGAAAGAATTTAAAATAAAGTGTATACAGTAGTGTATATTAGAAAGTATAATAAGAGACCACACTTAAAGTTGAAGAATTAATATTTTATGACACCGTTAGGCCATTACATCTTAGAAGAAACTTCTATGTATTGAATTTCACAATGGGAATCATGTCGTTTTATTATAACCAAAACGATAAAAATTTAGTTTTTGTACTAATATTAGTGTATTTATTTAACTCTGTCTCATAGCGTAAAAATTCATATACCCAATTAATACGTGACTTATTTGTACTATGAGTATCTACTTCAAAGAACGTGTGATTCTGCCTCGTTATTTTTATTACAGGAAGTGGATGGACACATTGGATATAGAGCATTACAATGAGTTGCCCAGGGCAGATACAACCTAGTAGCATCTATTTTCATCATACCTCAACCAACGAAGAGTACTCACCATAGACTCCAGGCAATTTTCATCCCAGCTTCGTCTACGAAAACAAGAGTTACCTTTGATCGTTGTTTCTTCGACCATGAACCATATTACGTATCAGGTAACACTATATTTGAATCTCAGTATCCAGTGCTTTAACGAACTATATAATCACATAAATGCTGAGAGCCCCATCGGTCAGTACAAGATATAAATACATAGATATCGCCTTTGATACTCATTATGGACCCCAGAATCATTTGACAGTATAGTGATGATATTTTAAGCTAAATGGTATTTAACGACATTTGAAGTTAAATTATATTTAAAGACATTTGAAGATATTTGAATTTAAAGTTAAAGACAATTTGAAGTTTAATTCTGAGAACCCCATTGATCAGTACAAGATAAACGATATTTAAAGATATTTGAAGTTAAATGATATTTGAAGATATTTGAAGTTGAAGTTAAAGACAATTTGAAGTTTAATTCTGATAAACCCATCGATCAGTACAAGATAAACGATATTTAACAATATTTGAAGTTAAATGATATTTGAAGATGTTTGAAGTCGAACTTAAAGACAATATGTTTAAAGAGTCACTATAGTTTGACGTCAACCCGTTTTAAATCAAAACTTTAGCTACTCCATGACTAACCTAGGAATCACCGCAAGGGATAGGTAACAAAAGGTATGAACAAACAATTTTATAAAAGGCATAAATAAACAATTTTTCACGAGAGCAATCCTCTATGTGCCTCAAAATATCCTAAAAATGATATGCTGAGAAAAAAATAAACGCACTCTCAGTGTTCGACCCCTTAATGATAAGGCACCCTATGAACTATCAAAAAAAGGCAGGTGAGAATGAACCCTGATAGCATATGCCAACACCTGTAGTGGGAAGCATCATTTCCCAGTTGACAATTAGAAAAAACTTGTCGTGTGAACACAATCAGGCTCGAATTGTTCCATGAAGAAACCATAATGTAAATGCTTCAAAATTTTTACCAAGACAAAAAAAGTGAAAGACAATAATTTAAAACAGAAAGATTGAGTACATTAAAGACACGAAGGTGATGGAATAGATGTAAATTTACATATGTTACTTCTTAATAACTTTGATAACTCAAAAATCCCAATAGTGAAGGTGTTTTAAAATTACCAGTGAACATGGTAAACACAATATTATGTTTTTTGATTCATTTTTGTATTTAGTGTTAAATGTCCAGATAGTTATGTGTAGCGTTGTCAAGCTATTCATTTAATGTAGCCTAGATAGAAAGTAGTGTGCCACATAGACATCAAAAAAAAGTGAACTCAGAAAAACTAATGTAAAGGTAGAATAGCCACAACCTAATTAGAATTGTAAAAGTAATCAGTGTTAGATGTAGAAAGAAAGACTTTTGTATAGTAGCTAGCCTAGAACCATGAATAATCTTAGTCTGGTAGATGAATTTTAGATAGGGATGTAGAAAAAAAAAGAAAAAGAAAAGTAATAGAGAAAATTTTTAGCACTCCTGATTAAGCCATAACATAAATATAAAATAATTATGCAAAAGAAAAACTTATTAAATGGAGGACATTTTAAATGACCGAAGGCAAGCAATTACTACTGACGGGGCGTCATTAACTGATGGGAAGGGTAATATGTACCATGCGTAAAATGCGATGTATTTAAAATTCCGAAATAAAGTTCCTTCTTTCTAAAGATAATTCCGATTTCATGTAACTAAGTTAAACCTATTTTCAAAAATGAAGATCTTAATCAGCAAAGAGAAAATGTTCGGTCACTCCCACACGAAGAACGGCACTATCCAGACCCTAGAATTCTCTAAAAGAGTAAGTAAGGAAAAATATGCTAAGCACAATATTTCTAAGGAAGTTTAAACGATAGGATTCGTGTGAACGTCTAAATCATCAAAAATAGTTAAGAAAGATTATTGGACGACGGGTTCACATCCTTGGTCCACTCGGGCCAATGGTGAGCCAGTTCTCACGTCGCAGGACTGGAGAGCTATGTTTGATAGTGGGGTAGAAGTGCTTTTTTGAGATTATTGGAAAGTCAGAGTCAAAACCACTCAGACAAAATTCTTATATTCTTCCATCGTTGTCATCGTTATTGTCATTTTGAAGTGACCCATTGCTGTGCACCTGAGTATGTAAGTTCAATAAATCTATTGCCTTTTTTATCTGTGTTTATTTCATTTTATATGTCTGCATCGAGTCTAATAAAAGGTAATTAGTTCGCCTGTATCCAAGGTAAACGCTCCCAGGGAATCGGATCTCCAGATAGCTCGAGATAAATAGGTCACGTTTACATGGCTGTACATTTTATTTTCACCCAATAATTGAGCGTGGCGCAGGCCTTGTTTGCACAATCTTTAGCGCTACAAGCGGCGCTATCGGAGAAACTACAAGGTGTAAGTTCATGACCTTTGGGCATAATATTGCCTTTGACGCGGTCAGTATTTAGTACCACATTTAGTATAGCCAGCCTATTTTTTCATCGCTACAAATAACAAAATCTTCATCGCTACAAGCCAAGGGGCATAAATTTTCCTAAGTGGGGGTTTTGGACAAGGCGGTTTTTAATGGTGTACTTTTTTGTTTCGATCCAACTCTATTATTAGGAGTTACCGATTATTATATTTCTCAATACTGGATGTTATCGTCTCTTACTAGGTTGCTAGCTACCGCTGCAACCGGGATTAACGTAAATTTGTTAAAAAATTATGTAAGATGTCATAACCAGATGTTGCAGCCATCATGGTTGCAGGGGTAGCTGCAACCTAGTAAAGGATGAACCACAGCACTTAGTAAAGTTTCTAGTTACTATGCCATGGTTTGTTCTTTACTAGGTTTCAGCTATCTCTACAGCCATGAAACCGATGAAAGTTATCAAATCCCCAGGTTTAATGAACTAAATCTAGCTTTTATCTAATGACGTCAGTTGCAACTGGGGTTCGTCCTATGCTATATAATCATTGAACAACTCTCTACGATGTTCCAGTGCCAAGCTATCTGTGGAAAAGGAAAGAGAGAGTGAAAACAGATGCTGCTTAGGCAGAATGCTGTAGTAGCTGCCATTTTTCTTGATTTTTTGCATTTTAAGCCAAGGGACAGAAAATTTCTTATATAGTTTTTTATTTGTCGTGGTTTCGGGCAAGGCGTTTCTAATGGTGTACTTTTTTTTATCTGACTCTATTTTTAGGAGTTATGGGTTAAAATATTTCTTGACATTGGACATGATCGTCTCTTACTAGGTTGCTAGCTACCGCTGCATCCCGGATTACCACGAACTGTTTGATTACAAACAGGAAGAAGCCTACGGCTTTTTATTAGTTGGAGTAGCAAGAGACAATGTTTTTGCTATCTTAACTTTTAGTTACTATGAGCCGTGGTTTGTTCTTTACTAGGTTTCAGCTACATACGACGAAACTTACACAGTCCCGATTTATAATGAACTATATCCATCTTTTATGCAACGTATTGTTAATTTTACAACTGTAATTAATGACATCATAGTGCAAGTGGCTTGCACAATCGGGCATTAATCGAAAGGTAGATGGTGCAAGGCCACCCGGGGTCGATTTCTTTAAGTTTTTAATTCAGATATAAATAAAACCATGATATCGCTGATACTTACAAAATTTCAACTTACTGTATCGATCCTTTCTTCTGGCGAAAAATACTAAATTCTAAATTTTGGAAGATAGGATCTTAAAACCTCTACAGTAAGGTTTTCTGATACGCTGAATCTGATGGTGTGTTTTTCCTGAAGATTATATGACTTTTAGGGGATGTATTTTCCTTTTTCTGAAAATAAGGCAAATTTTCTCAGGCTCGTAACTTTTGATGGGTTAGAGTAACCTTGATGAAATTTTTTTAAGTCAGCATAAAAATCCGATTCTATTGATATATCTATTGATATAAAAATTCCGTTTTTAATACTATTGAGACGGGTCGCTCTAACAATACAACTGATGAAACTTACATAGTCCCCATTTATAATGAACTATATAGATCCCTTATGTAATAAAAATTATAACTGCTTGACTAACACTATTGATGATGAACTATATCGATCCTTTATGTAAACTATAAACTGTTCCGCAGTTGCCAGTCCATACCTTGGAAGCTTTTCATTAAACTGACAACATTTCTTTTGGATATTGCTATGAAGCTTTGCCAAAGCATTTCTAGCCGACTTTTCAACAGCATTCGCTCTTTCAAAGAGAATTTTAATCTGTAATTTTGAATACTTTTCGTGATCCCGATAAAACATGCGTAAAATGTTTCTCAATTTACAAAGATCAGTCTGCATTTTTGCCATCTTCTTGTATTTCTGAATGTAATTTTTCCCTTTGTCCTTATGCGTTCTTCGGTACAACCTCGCAGAGAATTTAATTTTTTCATTACAGCTTTTGTCACCCCAGTATCTACCCATTATTCTGGTAGGAACCTTTTTTCTTATGTTTGTTTCGGTAATCTATATCGTTATCATACCGTTCCTTGCTCTTTTGTTTGACTGTCTCAATTTTCCCTTCTCGATACCCCTGATCCGTAACATACCTCTGTTTTGCTCTGTCATATTTCATTTTCTTAAATTCTGGATCACAAGACATCTTAGTAGCAATCCTTACGCGTTCTCGAGCTTTATTGAGTTCGGTGGCATTTTTATCTCTTTTAAATAGACTTTTCCTATATTTCAGGATGTTAGCTTTTTTTTTTGTGTAGTAAAGTTTTCTATTAGTATAAATTTGGATTGCTATATTTTGATAGTTTTTTTGGTTATTCTTTCTTTTTTTCCACTCGCGTGAGACCCTATTTTTTCAAGGTTTAAAATTATTAAGTACAAAATACCCCGTGTCGAGTGTCTAAAACCTAGCATAAAAAAAACTAATTTTTAAATTTTCAGGGATTTATCTTGTTTGAATTACAAAATTAGTATTATTGGTTAGACACCATAAATATTTTTGCAGTTTACATAATAAGTTTAGCGATTCTGGAATGAAAACTAAAATAATTGCAATTATAAGACAATAATATGGAGATACGTACTTTACGGGTTACAAACCAAAAAAATTTTGGTTCCAGGATACAATAATAACTTTGAACTGAGATGAAAAAAAATTTTCTTCCAGGAGACAAAAGTAAAACTAATTATAAAATTTTCATGTATTTTTGTTGTTTAAATTAAGAAATTACTATTACTGATTAGGCATCATAGATATTTTTGCAGTTTACATAATAATTTTAGCGATTAAGCCAAAAAAGAAAATTTTGGTTCCAGGAGTTTCGGTTACTATTGAGACAAGTAGCCTAGCTATTATTACTATAGATTTCATTACCATGAACTGTTTGATTGCTTCAAAATTGAAATATCTTTGAAAAGACTGCAGCATGAAAATACATCAAAAATGCAATTTTTTTGACAAAATTGATTCTACTTTAAAAAGTATTTTATTTTTAATTACAAAAGTGACTAGATGTTGCAATTTCCTTTCAAATGAGCTATTATACAGCTCTCTATGATTTTCCAGTGCCCAGCTAGCTGAGAAGAAAAATCAAGCGGAAAGAAAAAAATATCCCGTTCGTGGAGAATAACGTGGTAAAAGTCAATTTTCTTGATTTTCAAGCCAATATATTTTCTTTGTTATTAAAGCCAAAGGGCGGTAAGTTTCCTTAATAGGGGTTTCGGACAAGGTGGTTCTAATGGTATACTTTTTGCTTTGATCTGGATCTTTTTTTAGGAGTTAGGGGTTTTATATTTCTTTACATTGGAGGTGATCGTCTCTTACTAGGTTGCTAGCTACCGCTGCAACCCGGATTATTTTAGTTACAAAAGATTTTTAACCCAATTAATTTCCTTTAAAATGAGCCATTGAACAACTCTCTACGATCTTCCAGTGCCAAGCTGTCTCTGGAAACAAAGAAAAAAGAAAAAAAAATATCCCGTTTAGGCAGAATGTTGTAGTAGCTGCCACTTTTCTTGATTTTCAAGCCAATATATTTCCCTTGCTGTTTCAAGCCAAGGGACAGAAAGTTTCCTATACAGGGGTTACGGACAAGGCGGTTCTAATGGTGTACTTTTGAATTTGATCTGACTCCTCAGTTAGGAACTATGGGTTTTTATATTTCTTAACATTGGACGTGATCGTCTCTTACTAGGTTGCTAGCTACCACTGCAACCCGGATGATCGTCTCTTACTAGGTTGCTAGCTACCGCTGCAACCCGGATATTAACATCGGACGTGATCGTCTCTTACTAGGTTGCTAGCTACCGCTGCAACCCGGATATACATGATATAACGTTTAGTCAAATAATAGTGTAAGCCTTCAGTAGCTCAGTGTTAGAGTCGTCGGACGGCAAACGGACGCATGTCGCTGGTTCAAATCCAGACCGAAGGAATTTTTTACCACCTTTGTTTTCAACTATACTCTTTCTCGTGTTTTAAATTAAAAAACCACAGAAAATCAGGCAACTAAGCTATTCAATTACATGTTGTTGTGTGTTATTTACTAGTTTTCAGATCGATCCTTTATGTAGATTTTTAACCCAATTAATTTTCCTTTAAAATGAGCCATTGAACAACTCTCTACGATGTTCCAGTGCCAAGCTGTCTCTGGATACAAAGAAAAAAGAAAAAAAAGAAAAAAATATCCCGTTTAGGCAGAATGTTGTAGTAGCTGCCACTTTTCTTGATTTTCAAGCCAATATATTTCCCTTGCTGTTTCAAGCCAAGGGACAGAAAGTTTCCTATACAGGGGTTTCGGACAAGGCGGTTCTAATGGTGTACTTTTGAATTTGATCTGACTCCTCTGTTAGGAACTATGGGTTTTTATATTTCTTAACATTGGACGTGATCGTCTCTTACTAGGTTGCTAGCTACCGCTGCAACCCGGATATAGGATAGCTACCGCTGCAACCCAGATGATGGTGCTAGCTACCGCTGCGACCTGGACTTTACTAACCTATACTACAGTTAAGTGGCCTATAAAGTTTAATATAGGCAAGAGGTCGTTCTATATTATATTTGGCTGTCTCAATTTTTACTTCTCGATACACCTGGACGGTTGAATACCTTTGCTTTTGGTTTTTCTTATATTTGATGCGGTAATCTTCATCATTGTGATAACTCTCCTTGAACTTTTGTTTGGCTGTCTCAATTTTTGCATGTCTATAATCTTCATCATTGTGATAACACATCTTGCTGTTTTGTTTTGCTCTCTCAATTATTACTTCTCGATACGCCTGGTCGGTTGAATACCTTTGTTTTGCTCTCTCAATTATTACTTCTCGATACGCCTGGTCGGTTGAATACCTTTGCTTTTTTCTTTTCAAGTTACTATCTCTGTTGTCTGTGTAGTACTGTTTTTTCAACTTGCGTATAGCTTGCTTTGATCTAACCATTATCTAATCCAGAAAGAGAGGATTTACATCTTTGTCGTTCTTAAGTAGTAATTATGACGTCACGGCGTAATGATTTTATTGACGTCATGGCGCAATGATATTATTTCATGACGTCATCAGAAACAACAATATAATTTCGTGTTTTTCTATTCACGTCATAGCTCTAATATAAAACTATGATGACATTCATTATTTATCTAGTAGGGTTTCAGACAAGGTAATTCTAATGATGTACTTTTGTTTTGATCTGACTTTATTTTTAGGAGTTTTGTTATATTTCTTAGCATTGGACTGATCGTCTCTTACTAGGTTGCTAGCTACTGCTGCAACCCAAATTCACATATATATTTATTTATGAGAGGCAGCCTGGCCAAGTGGTCCAAGGCACTGGTGTTAGCCACCAGTCTCTTCGGAGGCGTGGGTTCAAATCTTGCCGCTGGTATACGATTATGTTTGAAAGACTGCAGTGTGAAAAGACATCGAAAATGCAGTTTTTGGTGGAAAAATTTATTCTCTTTTAGAAATAATTTATTTTAGTTACTATAGATTTTTAACCCAATTAATTTTCTTTAAAATGAGCTATTGAACAACCCTCTACGATGT
Organism: Artemia sp. Qi Xiang Cuo; assembly: GCF_049724085.1. Classification (NCBI taxonomy): domain Eukaryota; kingdom Metazoa; phylum Arthropoda; class Branchiopoda; order Anostraca; family Artemiidae; genus Artemia; species Artemia sp. Qi Xiang Cuo. Next base: position 759,074 of record NC_142811.1, read on the forward strand.
TCCAGTGCCAAGCTATCTCTGGATACAAAAAAAAAAGAGAAAAAAATTTCCCGTTTGGGGAGAATAACGTGGTTTAAGTCAATTTTCTTGATTTTCAAGCCAATATATTTCCCTTGCTGTTCAAGCCAAGGGACAGAAAGTTTCCTATACAGGGGTTTCGGACAAGGCGGTTCTAATGGTGTACTTTTTGTTTTGATCTGACTCCTTTTTTAGGAACTATGGGTTTTTATATTTATTAACATTGGACGTGATCGTCTCTTACTAGGTTGCTAGCTACCGCTGCAACCCGGAGGTTGCTAGCCACCGCTGCAACCCGGATTATAACTTTAGTGATTTTGAACTGAAAACTAAAACAAAATAAAAATTTATTTTTTCAATTTTTTAAATCACGTCACTCATTACGTCATATATGGTTATTAGTACACAATCAGTATTATATATTGCGGTCATGTAACTTATAACGTAATATATGATTATTAAAAGTAGAATATGTAGAAATATAGTAGAAATATATGATATTAGAATAATCGGTAGAATATTCGTTCTTTATTATAATAAAAGACTAAAACAAAAGAAAAACCGTGTTTTATCTCCAAATGCATTAAAAAGCAAAAAATACTTACTTTCCTCTAGAAGTTTTACAAAAATAAAAATAAAATTGTAGGGAAGTCATACCATATTTCATAACCATTCTGTAGCGCACACATATTTTTTTTTACTATTTTGGATTGCTGGTGGGTTGTTATAGGAGAGTATTCAGTAGCGAAAACATTCGTTAGTATGGATTTTCTGAATTGGTCTCTCAATTCGGCTGATGTAATGAAGAGATGAATTTGGTACTTATTATAACCCTTTACCCTTGTAAGTTTCCTCTCATTTGACTCTATCATCTAGCAAGGCCGTACCTAGGATTTTTTTTGGAGGGGGTTTTACTCGAAGATTTTTTTTCGGGAGGGTTATACACAAAAAAAAACTAAAAAAAACGCACTCAAAATTTGTTTATATCCATTTTTGTTACGTTTTTACGAGTCAAACAAACATTGGGGGGGGGGGGGCTCAAACTCCCCAAACCCTTCCTCTGGGTATGGCCTTGCAACCTTTTTACGCAAGACAGCTGAATAAAATGTAAATGAATAGAAAGAAGTATAGAATGGTCGAAAGATTCCCTTGTCAATCTTAAAACCCAACACCCCCCCCCCAGGGCCAGAGGGTAGGTGTTGTAAGTTATAGCCAGGTGGCATATATTATATTATTGAAGGAATGCTCGAATAAACTTGATAGAGGGCTCATTTGATTGGAAATTGAAAGTTGTAATTCACTTTTTAAGAGTAAAAAGTTATCGGAGGGCAGCTAGCCTCCCCCCAAACTTCATTTATTTTTTTCTCAGAGCCTGTACATATAGAAGGGGTCGTCGTATAAACTTAAAAAGGGGCTCGTTCCAAAGGGGGAAAACTTTTTTCACTTTGATACGGTTATTCTGATACCAGTTTTCATACTGTGACAAACATTTGATTTTTTTAATTTGATTTTGAAATAAGGAATTTTTAAAAACTTGAAACTTTTTTCAATCAAAAACGAACAAAAATGAATGAAAAAAGCTTTCCGAAAAATGAGTTTTTCAAGGGAAATTAAAGGTCATTTTAAACTTAATCTCAGCAGATACAAATACCTGTTAAAATTCAAACTCAAAACGACCAGAAATTAATATCTATTGTATGTTTGTTTGCATTGATTGTTTATTTAATTTCGGTTCGTTTTAAGTGTCATTTATACTTCAATAGCAAAATATTTTTTTTGTTTTAAGCTTGATTTTCATATTCAATCTAAGTATTACTTGCTTTAAGATCCATTTATTAATTTATTTTATTACTTCTTGCATGTTTTTTCCTATGATTGTTTATTTAATTTATGTTCTTTTTGGGTTTCATTTATTCTGTAATAGTAATTTCTGGTCGTTTTGAGTTATAATTTTAACAGGTATTTGTATCTGCTCAGCTTAAGTTTAAGATGGCCTTTACTTTTCATTGAAAAACTTATTTTTTGGAAAGTTTTTTAATTAATTCAAAAGTAGAGGGCAAAATCTATATTAATTCACCCATTCACAAGAAAAATGTTATTCTCAATGAAGATTTACGTGAAGTTCTTGGTTTTAAACATAATATAATCCATGGTAAAAGTGCAGGAAGCACCTAGTGTTATGAATTGTGTCATTTTCGCAGAGTATCCAGCCGTCTTCTCCTTCCACAGTTATATATTTCTTCACATTTCCTTTTTTGAGAGATCAAAGAGTTGGTAATACCAATGTGCCCCTTCTACTTGTTCAAAAACTAAAAACCTCTAATGACTACATTCAGCTTTACTATATAAAGCACCTTCAATACATTCCAGTGAACACTTCGTATTTGGAGCTCTGTCAGTTAACATTAAGAAAACGTTTAAAAAAGGTGCAAAAGACCACAACACTCATCAGTCTCAAGTCAGCCCGGAAGCGTAAAGCATCAAAGAAAATAAAAAGATCCAAAAAGGATTTCTTTTTCTAGAAAATATGTCATATCTACCACATGAAGATTCTCACCCTTCAGTCACCTCATCTCTAAATCTCTTCAATACGGAGAATGTAGATGTCAGTTTTATACTATGAAAAATTTTACCCGCAACAACCCAAGTGCAGCCGAGGGGCATATTCAATTTAAGTTTCGATCGTTTTAAGATTTATTTATTCATTTACATTAATATATATTATATATTTGTTTGAACTGATTGTTCATTGATTTTCGGTTCGTTTCAATTTTCACTTATACTCCAATTGCAACATATTTTTTTTTTGTTTTAAGCTTGTTTTTCATATTCAATCCAAGCATTGCTCGCTTTAAGATCTATTTATTAATTTATTTTATTACTTGTTGTATTTTTTTCCTATGATTGTTTATTTAATTTATGTTCTTTTTCGGTATCATTTATTCTGTAATAGTAATTTCTGGTCATTTTGAGTCATAATTTTAACAGGTATTTGTATCTGCTCAGCTTAAGTTTAAAATGGCCTTTACTTTTCGTTGAAAAACTCATTTTTTGGAAAGTTGTTTAATTAATTCAAAGGAAGAGGGCAAAATCTACATTAATTCACCCATTCACAAGAAAAATGTTATTCTCAATGAAGATTTACGTGAAGTTCTTGGTTTTAAACATAATATAATCCATGGTAAAAGTGCAGGAAGCACCTAGTGTTATGAATTGTGTAATTTTCGCAGAGTATCCAGCCGTCTTCTCCTTGCACAGTTATATATTTCTTCACATTTCCTTCTTTGAGAGATCAAAGAGTTGGTAATACCAATGTGCCCCTTCTACTTGTTCTAAAACTAAAAACCTCTAATGACTACATTCAGCTTTACTATATAAAGCACCTTCAATACATTCCAGTGAACACCTTGTATTTGGAGCTCTGTCAGTTAACATTAAGAAGCAAATTGGGTGATCCTCTAGCAATAACAACATGATTGGCTGTAATTACATGTCATTTTCGACCCATTCAGTGAAATGGCTAATAGAACTCAGTTTGTATGTCCTGATATTGATTGCTACGTTGCTACTCTTCGACCTCGGCAATTGGGACATGGAATGGACCATTACAGGGGTCGTTCGTTAATGTCCGGTTACGGTCTCGGTAATTGGTTTTCTAAGTTGTTTTGCTCTGCACTACCCTTGGCTAAAAAATATATTGCTCCGGTTGCAGCGGATTTTGAGTCCTCTACATTACATGATTTTGGCTCTGGGAAGGATATTCAAGAAAGCGTTTCGCAAAATATCAGGTTGAGCGCACGATCCCTTGGTGAGCGATTGAAACAAAAGGGAAAACGTTTAAAAAAGGTGCAAAAGACCTCAACACTCATCAGTCTCAAGTCAGCCCGGAAGCGTAAAGCATCAAAAAGAAAGTAAAAAAATCTAAAAAGGATTTCTTTTCCTAGAAAAATGGCATATCTACCACATAAAGTTTCTCACCCCTCAGTCACCTCATCTCTAAATCTCTTCAATACGGAGAATGTAGATGTCAGTGTAAAATATGAATACTATGAACAATTTTACCCGCAACAACCCAAGTGCAGCCGAGGGGTTGTCCTATGAAAGTTGTGTACTACACAATTTATTTAGACAAATAAGTGTCTACATAAATCAAACATTGGTGAGCACGAGCAATTATCTTTTAAATTATGCAAGCTATATAAAAGTCATGTTGATTACTTCAACGTCTGATAGGCTACTGAGGGGACAAGCACGGAGTTATGAATATAAAATAGATACTGACGCTACTAATATTCTTAGAGATGCGACAGCTAAAGATTTACATTTAGTTGGGAAACTAAATCATGAGTATTTAAGGTACCTCAATGGCTACCTCCCAACATAAAGATTAATATAAAGCTACAACTTGCACTGTCCAATTATATTATGCAAAAAGTACTGGGCACTTCACCCGTTGTAACAGTCTCTCTCACGTCGGCAAAACTCAATGTACAAAAACAAAAAGTTATGAGTTCTGTTGCTTTGGCGATAAAAAAATTAAGAGCTTCTGGAAATAATATCATATTGCTCGTGCCTCAAACAATCACGAATTTATGTTATATTGCTAAAGGTACGCGTACCTATATCGATTCATCATTTATCAATGGCGGAATTGCTTCAAAATTGGCATTGACTTTTGTAAAAAGTGCTAGCGTTATTGGATTTTGGACAGATTCCTTGCATAAATTTGAACTGTTTGGACTTTCATCGCTTGTAGGTAGGGTAGATGGAATTCCTCTCTACAATTTATCCTTTAATAAATCCGACAGGACCCTTTATAAATTGACAATGCAATCCCCAGATCGAGATTCACAATTATTCAAAAATGGTATACGTGAAGAAATGTTTGTGAAAACTCATGGCATCATTCTATTGGATTTTTCCCGTACTCAACATATGAGTATTGTCCAGAAGTGGAATGTACGTTTAGAGTTTACCTTTGCCGAGCCATTGGAAGAAAGTATAGCATTTATCTTGCTAAATCTTTTCAAATTTATTGGGAAATTACCCCTGATGGCAGCGTTTGATTAGACTTGGCACCATGAACACGAATCAAATAATCAAAGTATTCAATATGGATCATTACATGTCCAAATATAAATCCTATTGCATACCTTTGGATTTCCTGGAGCATAGTCAACATGTTGGTCATACCGTTATTACTGTTAATAGTTGTCCATCAATTGTAAAGACGGGCATTGGTTATGCATATTTCAAACAAGAAAGAATATAGAATATTCTGATCCGCTTGGCCTACCATATACATTCTACACACCTCGCATCAAAAATTTTTTTGAGCAGAGCGGAAAATCTATTATTGAAAATTAGAACCAGGTACAAGATCTATCTACGAAAAGCTGCGGTTTTCATGCACTATTATATTTTGTTTTACGATGTCGTGGACATACTTACATAGAATTCCTCAAGATTTATTTCGACAATCCTTGATTGAACGACTTTCTTGTTGAAAATACTCTTTCCTACCTTTATAATATAAATTTTGGTGCCCCAAAAGGGAAATATGAAGTTCGCACATATATATACAAAACATTGTGTCCTTATTTAGATTTCCTCTTTTACGTATGGGTAATCATCAGAAATGATAAGTGGTAACAGCTCATCAGGACTCACCTTGTATTCATCTTGAGGTGCAAAGACAGGGTCACACTTTCTACAATATAATGTAACTTCATTTTTATTATATCTCTTTATAAAGTTAATAATGCTGCTCTGATTCATTTTATAAAATTCACATGTTTCAATTTGCTTATTTGAAGCAATTTTACATACAAAGTTCTCATATAAGGAATCACTTTCTGTAACAGCCAAATAAAAGTATGTGGGCTTATAATCAAAGTAGTCAGTATATTCACAGCGATGTCGTAAAAACCAAACTCTTTTATTATTCCTGCAATTGAGGCCAAAAACAATTTAAAGCCACGACGATACCAGTCTCTTAAAAATAAACTGAACTGACGTTTAGGGTTTTTTGCAATCATGCCAGGGTAAGTATTTCCCCATTGATCAAATTTATTGTTGTGATAATTGGACCATAAGAATCCTCTATTATGAGAGTTACAAATCTCTTCACGACATAAATTAGAGTCTTTAATTTGCACTTCATATCATCTATGCAATTTACATGGATTGCATAATTTACACTTTGCATTATAGTCAACAGCAAAAGTACAGTTCTCACAGGATGACCAGCTGCCCAAAGTATACAAGCATAATGGGCATGTGTAAGAAACTTTTCGATGTTGAATGTCTCACTTCCAAAAAGAAAATGATTGGGGAAAATGAATGTTCTGTGCTATTAGTTTTAACTTGTCAGGTCACTAGAGAAATGGGAGAAGTAACTGAAACTCTGTGTATTCTTCAAATAGACGTGCAATATCATTTTGTTTCGTCTCAATTAATATATCTATAAATTGAGTAAAAGCATTGGGGCTGCAAGACATAAGTCTCAGGCAATAGTCCAGCGATGGGGATTCATTTCTCATAATATTATCAATCATTCTCCTAGTGAAGATTTTCTTCTGCACTGATAATCTTTTAAAATTATCATCTAAAATTAACTATTTCTCCAAAGTAACAAGATAACCTAAAATTTTCTGTCTGTCCACTTCGTTCATTTTAATCCTAACAGTCCTCTCTAGACGCTAAAAAGAAACTGACTCTCGAACAATATAAATGGCTTTTACCACCTGGAAACATGGTTAGAAATGATTTCTTACAAACGACTAAGGTTTTGAAAAAAAACATCGTGGGGGAATAGAAACAGGGGTGGTATTGGCTAGTAGCTCTATTTATTATCAAATATATCCAAACCCAAATCCAAGAATCATAACCAACAAACAACAATCATAACCAACAAGCAACAAACATAACCAACAACAAGAAAACATAACCAACAAACCACATAACCAGCAAACATAACCAACAATCAAAACCAACAACCAATAATCATCAAGAAACAAACCACATACCCAACAAGCATCAAACATAACCAACACTCATATCCAGCAAACATAACCAACAAACATAACCAACAAACATGTGTAAAACCATATCCAAACCAACAAACATAACCAAAAATCACTTCCTACAAACATAACCAATAATCATAACCAACAACAAACATATATAACCAACAACCAACAACCATAGCCCACAACCATAACCAACAATCAACAAACATAACCAAAATCGACATTAATAACCAGCAAACTTAACCAACATAACCGCCAAACATGACCAACAACCATAACCAGCAACCATTAATCATAACCAACAAACATAACCCACAACCAACAAACATAACCAACAACCAACAGTAATAACCAACAACAATATGTTAATTTTCCCATGGCTGCCGTGACGTAACAGGGCTCCCAGGGAATAGCCTAATACCTAGAACTTAAAAAAAAGAGTCCGGATCGTGATTCAATGGGGGTGGGCTGTCATAGAATCACTGAAGGCCCCACTACTTACGTTCCCGGAAGCGTGAACGTATTCATAGCAGATCGAAATTTTGTAATGGGTTGATATTTTTGGACAGCATAGGAATAAACATTTCATATAGAAAACAAAAGAAATTATAAGGAAAATTATAATAATATAAGAGGATTTCAGGGAGACGGAGGAGGCACCTCCCGAGCTCTTGCTGCATATAGGCCTTAGCTGAACTTCAAGCAGAATTAAATATTATCAATTCTGTTATTATTCTTCTTCTACTTAGTAAATCCATAATTTACCACAAATAGCTAAATGGCCACCCGAAGTATTTTTAAGAGGGTCGTTCCTATGAGTTTCAATGGTGAAGCAAGATTGGTTAAACTGTTCCTAAAAGTTAGCATATTTCCCCCAAATGCCATATTTCCCCCGATTTTAAAACTCTAGGTCTTCCAGCTAAAGGGTCAAATGTAAGGTATTTCCCTCTTACAATTGAGAGTATCTCCTACCCTCCATTAGCATATTTCCACCAAATTTGCACCTCTAGGTCAGCCAGTCGAAAATTAAAAAAAATTTCAATATTTCTGTAATGATAGAACTTGGATAAGAACTGTTATATCGGGAAATACTGTAAAAAAAATCCCCAAAAAAAACTTTAAAAGAAAAATAAATATCCATATTAAACCCTAAGACGAGAAGAAATAATGTCATTTGATGGTTCAAATTTAAAACTAAAAGAAATTAGTTTTAATGAACTGACTTAACGTAAAAGAAACAGAAACTAAAGTGAATAATCACATCGAGCGCAAAGATAGCAGATAAAACTGTGGATGCATAGCTAAATCTGATAAACATCGTAATTAATAGCCCAAAATAACTTAAGCAGTGCTATAGGAAAATTTTTCAGTGGCTGTTTAAGTAGCTGAAAAGGAACAAGAGTCTACAGACAGGACTTAGGAACGAATAGAAAGGATATTAATTATCCTTTATTACCGTTATTCCACGGTAGAAAGGGTATTTATTATGAATGGTTTGACTAAAAAGTGTACTAGAGAAAAAAGCTGCCAACTTTTTTTGTTCTATTTCTTTCTTTATATAATAGTCGGGTTAGGACAAGACACCCTAAGCCGTTCCTGAGATATCGCCGATACGCCATTTTGATAATCTAGCAACACATAATGTCTTTATATTTGCCTCACTACTTGACTGTGCTTAGATTAGAAGCCCCATAAAAGCTTATAGTGCCAGAATGTTTCGGTAGATCAAATAATTAAGTTGTTTAGCCCCTTTCCCTCTCGAAACACAAAATTTGAAATCCCTTTATACCAACTTTTCGGTTTCCTTTCCCCAACAGTGCCTGAAAGTTCATTCCCGAAGCTATTCAAAAAATATTACAAATGTAATATTTGGATGATCTGGATGCACATAGTACCTTTACACTTACCTTACCTTCTCCTGAGTCAAAATTTTAAGTTTACTTGACTTCCCCCTACCCATTTTTTGGAAATTTTTAGTCAATCAACCGCGCTTTTTTGTAATTTTCTAAACGAATTTCTGATTTCTAAACAAAATGACAATCCAAACGTTTTTTATAATATCAAAACAGCTAAAGGGACCTGGCAGCGGAAAAAGGCATGGAAGGAAGGTTGTTAGCCCTCCTATGCCTTTAGTCTCTCAAATAAGGTACTAGAACATTCAATTCTCAATAAGGTGATCCCCTCTAAAGTCTATGACCACCCTTTTTACATGAAGTGACCGCGAAAAAATTTTGGTGGTCCTTTTCTCGTCCTTTATCCGGCTCCTGTTTTTTTTTGGGGGGGGGGGGGTAATATTTTTTTTTCTATTTTCACTCATGCATTAGGATTGCCATACCAAATGAACTTACGTTTTAAGTTTTGAGCTGACCAGGAAAAAGGTTTTTGGTCTCCTTTTAGGCCTCTTTTTTTGGGGGGGAGGTCATGACCCCAGAAAATTTTGTGCGCTATGTTTCCCTTGACCCAGTAAACCAAAGCTGTAGGTTTCAAATTGATTAAAGACAAAAAGTTCGCCCGTCCATTTCCGGGCATCACAACCCCCTCTCTCTCAAAACAAAGTGTTCGATTCCTTTGACTCAGAGAATGATCCTCAAAAGTTCCATGCCAATGGCATAACCTGCATCTAACAAGCCCATCTTTTTCCATTGTAAAAATATATATTTTTCTATAACAGAAAATAGGCTATGAGGGTCTTGTCATTCCTGCGCGTGTATTTACTGGACCTTTTGAATATTCTCAACAAAAGCAAAAAGGGAATGTCTTGGGCGGGGGGGGGGGGGCTGGCTGCCCTCAAGTAAATTTTGTCTCTTAAAAAGGACATTAGTAATTTGAATTTCAAATTGAAAGAGCCCCCTCCAAAGTTTCTATGAACATCCCTTCCAAACAGTGAGGCTCGGAATAAAACATAATAAAAAGTAACACATTGAAGGCATATGGCTCTTTAATTAAACAGTGGTAGAGCAATGGCTTCTGCCATGAACCTGTAGTTTCAAATAAACTTATTTTCCAACCACCTGCTTCATCTGACTGCTAACTGACATTATGAGATAAGCTTAGATCAGTACCCCATAACTGGTTCTTCCGATCTTCTAAAGATAAGGATTCTGAAGACGTCATTATTCATGTGGGATTTCGTGAATACTGCATAGCAGCGAAGAGGATCCAGAAGATGTAGCTAGATGGCATGATAGTAAAATATTGAACCGGGATGTTAATAGATTGAGAGTGAATAGTCAAATGTGGACCTGCCCCAGTTTAAGATAGGAAAGGGATACAATTAGTGATAAGGAAGGAGTTAAAAAGAGATGGGCATAGCATTTTGGGAATGTGCTAAACCGAGATAGAGTTGCAGGTAGAGCAATTGCTTCTGCCAAAAACCTGTAACAGGGTTGCCATCCGGAACCGGAAGAATTTACTAATTCGGAGAGAAAAAAATTACTAGATCGCATCTGTTCTTACTAAATGATTAAAAAAATAATCTGTACCATCAAGCATCGATTTTTACTATAGGAGGATAATCAATACGATTTTCACAATCTTTTTTCTTCTTTTTTTCTCTTTTCCTTTTTCTTTTATTTTCATAGCAGGATATATGCTTTCATAGCATATATATATGCTATGTATATATATATTTCATATATATATGCTATGTATATATATATTTCATAGCATATATATATATTTTCTTTCATTTTCATAGCGCATATATATATATATATATATATATATATATATATATATATATATATATATATATATATATATATATATATATATATATTGGGAATCTATCAGAATAAAAAATAAACCAACCACCCAAGGTGATTAGGTGAAACTCCTCAGTTTGAAAATTTTTATTGAGTAGCCCTTCTTATAGTATATATATATATATATATATATATATATATATATATATATATATATATATATATATATATATATATATATATATATATATAATGTTCCATTTTTGCTTACTTTTAATTTCTCTCAGCAGGCTCCTTTTTACTCAATAAAAATTTTCCAACTGAGGAGATTCACCTGATCACCTTGGGTGGTTGTTTTTTTTTTTTATTATGATCGATTCCCAATCATCACAAATCAAAGTGTCATTATAGCTTCATTTTTAGTTGGTAAGATTTGATACACAGAAAGCTGATTTTGTCGACCTTTAGACGCCAGAAGTGAAGTATCTGATTATGAAAATAGGTGACTGCTTGTCTGTCTCTGAGACAGACAGGCAAAAATGAAAATCGTTAAACAAATAAACAAAAACTCTAAATTGTCATATTTTGACGATAGTTGTTTTCCCTGAATTCATGAAAAGTAAAAAGTTTTGTTTACTATAAACCATGATTTTTTACAAATTCTTTTACTAGATTTCGGAAAATTTACTAGATCCTCTAAATTTACTAGATTTTTTTTTTACTAGATCTAGTAAAATCCTACTGACGGTGGCAACCCTGACCTGTAATTTCAAATGAACTTATTTTCCAAGCACCTGCTTAACCTGACTGCTAACAGACCAATTGAGATAAACTTAGATCAGTACCCCATCACTGATTCTTCTGATCTTCTAATCCAGTTTAAAGCTATTCAAGAAAAAAAAGGTTTTCAAATGAGAGTAAAGAATGATATTAAAGCCAAAACGAAGAGAAAATATTCTGTATATGAAGAAGGCACCCTAAGATTCCTGGCCTTTGAAGTAGAATTTCATAGTACTCTCCTGAAAACACTGACGAATGCAAATAATGCAGTTATTGGGTAATGGCATGTTGCTGCTGAGAAAATCCTTTATTAAAAAAAGAAAACAAATTTAAAAAGGATTAAAAAGGAATTTTAAAAGGATTTGTATATATGGTAAATATATTCCAATCTATATTCAAAAATTTCAGAATGTTATTATATAGATTGGGAATTCTATCATCCAATCCACATTTAAAAAAATTTAGGATAAATAATAGAGAAATAAAGTGAAAAAGGTACAGAAATGTGAATAAATGTACCAGTTTACGCAATACCCACAATGTTATATAGAATTCGGAACTCTGACACAATATAGTCATTAAATATTAACATTTCATCGCCAGCGCACCCACGTATCGGACTGATTTTTACTTCAAGTTAGCTCCCCCACCCCACTAGAATACGTTCCTTGTATCCATGGGTCTAAGCGATTATTCTTCGAAAATATAAAAAAATGCTTGATTTTTTTGGATTTTACCTTAATCAGTTCACCCGAAGCCAAGTAGAAATTTGGTTAAATGATAACACTGCAAGCTCTATCAGTGCTACTTTTCTCATTCCATGAACCTAAATCCCCAGGGTTTAAATTGATATTGCTAAAAAAAACATACCATAGCTTGTTCACCAAAACTGAGAAAAGTAAAGGTCCAAGGACAGAACCTTGGGGTAAGCCACATTCAATACACAGCTTTGATGACAGATTATTGTCAATACAGCTGGATTCAATATAATACGGAACTTTAAAAAAAAAACTTGAGATGTTTGTGTATCCCTTAAAACTGGCTCTTACTATGCAAAATCCTATGGCTTATAGTGTTAAAGTCTTAATAATATCGAAGAAAACAGCACAAACTTTTGCTCAAGATCATGAGCTGAATTTGCAATACTTTTAAAGTGAATTATAACTTGCTCTGTAGTATAGCCACTACAGAATCTAAATTGTTTAGGACACAATATAGAGTGCTGGTCAAGATATTAATATAACCTCGTAGCAAAACATTTTTATAAGAAATGTGTATTTACTATGTGCATATTACCTGATTGTCTTTTTAAAAAAATTGAACTGAAGACTTATCGTTTGAAGAATCATGCTCATTAATAAGAACTTCATTTCTTGTGGTATTGTGAAAAATATTTTTTATCCAATTCCAATTTATTTGTATTTGAGCAGTCATTCGTTAAGCATTGGGAACAGAAGTTCAAACTTTTGCTTGAAGAACGGGAGTTAAGGAGGGAGTAGCTCACGTAATTTACAGAATACGGTATTTTCAATTGGTTTTGGGTGTTAATATCACTCTTTAATTCCATTTAAGAAAAACTTGTACTCTTTATTTAATTGCTGTTCGTTCTTAAAACAATATCTAGCGTTATTCTAACTATAAGAAGGGCTACCACTTCCTTAAGCCCGAATCTTAAAATCAAAATTTAACTTTGCAGAACAGTGCTTTTAGAGAAGGAGATTTTTCAGTGTCTTAGCTTTTCAAAATAAAATATAATTATCCAAAGTAAACTACCATATTCGACGCAAGAGGGGAGCTTTCTCCGTCTAAACAGTAATGCCGGTGTACCTGCCAGGTTGTCCCTAAAATTGCAGGGAATAGGTGAGCTGGCTCCAACGAATCCTTTGAACTATTCACGGGCATTCACTCACCATATAACATTCGAAGTGTGTGAATCAAACAAGCAAGTGACCTTGAAATTTGACCCCGGCACAGCACCGATTAGGGAAGACCGGCGGCGGTGGGACCAAGAACAGCGCGCTGCCGCCACGCCGCCGATAAGATGTCGGTGGTGTGCCACCGATAAGATGTCGGTGGCGTGCCACCGGCGCGATCAATGTTGACCGCAAACATAAATGTTTTCATCAGTCTTTCTCAGATCAGAGCTTAAATTTACATCAGATTCGGGCCTATTCATGAGTTCAAAACTTCACAAGTCGCTGGCTGGAAACTGGTCTTATTAGTTATTCACCAAGAGAAGTAGAAATCTGGTAGAAACGAAGCATCTTTGGAGTCCTTGTACTTTGCTATAAGGACCAAGACCTTCTATCAAGATTTATAGGTAGATTCGTCAACTATTAACTCTTTGAATATTAACTATGTGAACGCTTTTTATGAACTATAAAAAAAAATAATGCAATTTAGCAATTTAAAAAAATTTATTTAAATTTTTTTTCGCTTCTTTACAGAATATATCATGCAGGCTAAGGCTGAACTGCTGCTTTTTTTTATTGCTTTTGGCTGCTCTTTTGGATATTATTCATTTTTTTTTTTTGGGGGGGGGGAGATTCATTCCAAATTATAAACTCATAAATACCTAATATCAGCTAAATTATCAACTGCATCTAAAAGGAGTAAATTTATCAAATTGAAAAATGCATGATGAACCCTTCACATGAGAACACTTAAATTACAATGAAACAGAAAACACTTAATGGTTTATTCGGTATGAAGAAACATGAAGTGCCAGCTATTTTCTTAGGTAAAAAATGAAAAGCTCATTCGTTTTAAATGTAAATAAATGAAATAATATGCAGACTGACGTATCTCCAGGAAGATGTTGATATTTTCTTCCTTGTTCGTCACTTTTAAGCCAAGCAAAATGTTTGAAGACTTAGTATCAGTTATTGAGTTTAAGCTTTGATTTCCAAATGCTCACAAAAATTATCAAATTTAAGAAAGTCACAACAATAATTCCCTGTGGTCAAAATACTCAAAGACTCCTCTTTGATCCCCACCCAGGTTCAAAGCTTCTGCTATGGTCATTTCCATGGAAATCTCCAAAGAGTTTCTTTTTAAAATAGCTTTTAAGCGTAGTTAGGGGTATTTAGCCTTTTTTGCTTTTCTTCAAAGCTTTGAAAAAAGTGTTATAAGAAGAGTGACTCGTCTCAATAGTAACCGAAACTCTAAGAAATGGAAATTTGGTATCAATAAATATATCAAAGGAATTGAATTTTTATGCTGATTTAAAATATATAATTTTCATCAAGTTTACTCATATCCATCAACAGTTAAGAGCCTGAGAAAATTGGCATTATTTTCAAAAAAGAGCAAAACTTCCCCTAAAATTATTAGAATCTTAATGAAAAGCACACAATCAGTTTCAGTGTATCAGAGAACCTTGCTGTAGAGGTTTCGAGCTCCTATCTGCACAAATGTAGAAGTTTGTATTTTTTGCAAGAAGAAAGATCACGGATGCGTGTTTATTTGCCTTTTTTCTTTTTTACCAAGGGTGATCAGATCGACCCAGAGGTCCTAGAGTTTTACGAGATGGCTTATTTGAACAGAAATTAAAAGTTCTAGTGCTTTTTTTATAATAATAAAAAAATAGAATCACTTTTTAAAAAACTGAATTTTAGTCCTTTTTATCACTTGTCTTCACTTTTATCACTTGTCTTTTTATATTGTAGTCTTTTCAAAGATATTTGATTTTTCTAAGGAATTTTGCTAAAAATACCAAATTCCACATTTTTGCAGATAGGAGTTTGGAACCTCTACAGTAAGGTTTTCTGATACGGTGAAAATGATGGTGCATTTTTCATTAAGTCATGTTAAAGATTGATTAATGATGTCATGATCGTAGATTGTAGCCAGGTTGTCTCTTACTATTCCAACGATTATGAAAAAGCCATAGGTTTTTTCTAGTTTATAATTACATTAGGGAACGAACTAGAGATTCCGAAATTGACGAAAATTTTATAGATAATATTTCTACATTTTCGCACAGGGGATCCAGGTTTTTAAGCTCTATTGACGTTTCATTTAATTTCTTTAAAATCTGTAGCTGGACTTCCGTTGATTCCGTCATCTTGATGGTAATTACTAGTTACTTGAAATATAACAACGTACCTGTTTAAGAATCAATTACTTTTTCCACGCTGACTCAAAGCGTGCAGTTAGCTAAGTCGCCGTTAATAATGACACGGCTAACAGCAATTCTGAGTGAACTTCTCAGCAAAATTGAAAGATAATTGACTTCTCGACGAATTCTGCAGGATATATATTTCGCAAGTCAAACTAATTGAATGCTGGATCATGTACGTATTTCACAATTTCTGTCATATATATATATATATATATATATATATATATATATATATATATATATATATATATATATATATATATATATATATATATATATATATATATATATATATATATATATATATATATATATATATATATATATATATATATATATATATATATATATATATATATATATATATATATATTCGCTTTAGTGAATTTAAGCATTTAATGTGACCTGTGTCAATTATTTTTAATAATAATTTTGTTATTTTTAAAATCTTAAAAAAATAAAAAACTTGGATTTTATTTTGTGAAATAATCCAAAAGGAAACTGCTTATTCTTTTTTCAAGAGTATGCAGAACATCCAGACGGGCTAAAGGATCAAAGGTAAGTCCAATTACCTCTTCCAGGTCTGCCTCGGCTGGCTAACATCCTTGTTCGATGGATGTTACTCGAAGCACCAAAATTTCAACCTCAGTACGGAAAAAATTCTTTATTATTTTCATGTCAATGACAAATTTTGTTAATTGGAATAATTCTGTTGTATAAAATTTAAAAATTAGTTTTGTTTTTTGCTAAGTTCTAACTGCACTATTTAAGTTCTTTTATGCAATATTTATAAACGTTCATCTTTCGACAAGATAATTAAATTTTATTTTAGTTCTCAGTTCAGGATTGCTAGAGCTATTATGTAAACTGCAAAAATATTTATGATGTCTGATGAATAATTTTAATTTTTTTATTAAAACCAGAAAAATACCTGAAAATTTTTAAATCACTTTGTTTTTTTGATAGTTTCCTGCTAATTAAAACATGATTTTAAATTGACAAATGTATTGAGTTTTAAAATTGAAAAAAATGGTCTCAAGTGAACAAAAAGAAGGAGGTGCAAAAGAGAAAAATATAAGAGTAAAGTAATCCAAATATTTACTTTGAGGAAAGAGAACTACAGAAAAAAATTATCGTAAAGAACGACATCTAGCCCTTAATAGTGCAGTTAGAACTTAGCAAAAAACAAAACTAATTTTTAAATTTTTGGATATTTTTCTAGTTCTAATTAAAAAATTAAAAATTATTGCTCCGACACCATAAATATTTTTGCAGTTTATATAATAACTTTAGCGATCCTGGACTGAAAACTAAAATAAAATAGAATTATCTTGTGCAGAGATATACGTGTGTGTATAAATATTGCATTCTTTTATTACGTCTTATATGACGTAATAAGTGAAACTAATTTTAAAATTTTCAGGTATTTTTCTAGTTTGAATTTAAAAATTGATATTACTGCAAAGACACCATAAATATTTTTGCAGTTAAATAATAACTTTAGCGATCCTAAACTGAGAAGTAAAATAAAATAAAACTATCTTGTCGAAAGATAAACGTGTATAAATATTGCATTCATTTTTGACGTAATTCCATTATAAAAAGCATGTATTAAAAAGATAAAGAACGGGCTCTAGCGACCTAATAGTAATTAATTCATTCTTGAAAAGAAAGGATTAAAGCAGAGACTTACATGGTATTATAAGTAATCTTATAATCTGGGTTGCAGCGGTAGCTAGTAACCTAGTAAGAGAAGATCACGTCCAATGTTAAGAAATATAAAAACCCAAAGCTCCTAAAAAAGGAGTCAAATCAAAATAAAAAGTACACTATTAGAACCGCCTTGTCCGAAACCCCTATATAGGAAACTTTCTGTCCCTTGGCTTGAACAGCAAGGGAAATATATTGGCTTGAAAATCAAGAAAAGTGGCAGCTACTACAACATTCTGCCTAAACGGCATCTTTTTTTCTTTTTTCTCTTTTTCTTTTTTCTTTTTTTCTTTTCCACAGATAGCTTGGCACTGGAACATCTTAGAGAGTTCTTCAATGGCTCATTTTAAAGGAAATTAATTGGGTTAAAAATCTTTTGTAACTAAAATAAATTATTTCTAAAAGAGATTATATTAAAGAAGGACCTCTTGCATATACTATTCCCTTGCTGTTCAAGCCAAATGACAGAAAGTTTCCTATACAGGGCTTTCGGACAGGGCAGTTCTAATGGTGTACTTTTTGTTTTGATCTGACTCCTTTTTAGGAGCTATGGGTTTTTATATTTCTTAACATTGGACGGGATCGTTTCTTACTAGGTTGCTAGCAACCGCTGCAACCCAGATTTATTATAACTTTTAATGTAACAATTGAACACCTCTCTACGATGTTCCAGTGCCAAGCTATCTTTGGAATTACTAACCTATACTATAATTAATTGGCGTATAAAATTTAGTATAGGCAAGAGGTCGTTCTTTAGTATAATTATTTTTGTTAATTATGACAGATTTTTAAATACATCAGTTTTCTTTAAAATGAGCCATTATAATACAGCTTTCTAGTGCCCAGCTAGCTGAGGGGAAAAACGGAAAAAAAACCTGTTGTCGATGCGGAACAATGTGGTTTTAGCCATTTTTCTTGATTTTCAGCCAATATATTTTCCTTGTTTTTCAAGCCAATGGAAGGTTCCTATATAGGGGTACTGGAAAATGCGGTTCTAAGAGTGAACTTTGTTTTTGATCTGATTCTAGTTTTAGAAGTTATGGAATATTTTATTTTTTACTATTGGGCATGATCGTCTCTTACTAGGTTGCTAGCTACCGCTGCAACCCGGATAAAAAAAAATAATTGGTGAATTGAAACTAGAGTAATTGCTGAAAATTTTAATGAAAATAATTTTATATCATGGATCGCTAAAGTCATTATGTAAACTGCAAAAATATTTATGGTGTAGGAGCAATAATTTTAATATTTTAGTTAAAACTAGAAAAGCACCTGAAAATTTTTATATTAGTTTTGATTTTTGATAGGGTCTTGATACTTGACACGTCGTTTTATGGGTATTAATAATTTTACAGAATGAAATTTATATTTCATTTAACTCCAGTGTTTTACACTGTTGCAACTTTGGGAGTATTATATTACTTAGAAAGGAAAAAGAATGTGCCAGTTTTGGATGATATTGGTATAATTGCTGAAAAGTGTATTGGCACTATAAGAGGATTATTTTCCAAAGTAGTTGAAAATAAGAAAAAGGAAAAGGTAGAATATGTCCCAGAAATGATAAAGATTTCCTAGAAACAATTAAAACGAAAATAATTTCAACTAGTCTCACAAGTGATCCAATAAAAGAAAAAGTGACGGATCTTGAAGTTATCAAAGTTATTAGGAAGAAAATGTCCAAAATGGAATCTGAAAAGTCGAAACAACTCCAAATTATTGCTGATAGACTGAGAGTTCAGTCTATTTTAGCCACAAGCGCTAGCAAATCTGGGCATCCCTCATCATGTGCATCCATGGCAGATATTTTGTCTGTTCTTTTTTTTTCATGCAATAAAGTACAAAGTCTCTTCTCCAAAGGATCCTTCTTCAGATAGGTTTATACTCTCAAAAGGGCATGCTGTGCCTATACTCTATGCAGCATGGGCTGAAGCTGGACTTTTCCCAAAGAGTGAACTAATGAACTTGAGGAAAATCGATAGTGATTTGGAGGGTCATCCAACCCCACGTTTGAATTTCATAGATGTTGCCACTGGATCCCTTCGTCAAGGACTTAGTGTAGCTGTTGGTATGGCATATGTTGGAAAAAATATTGACAAGGCTTCCTATAGAAGCTACTGCTTGATTGGAGATGGAGAGTCTGCTGAAGGATCCATTTGGGAAGCAATGCATTTTGCTGGTCATTACAAGCTCGATAATCGTGTTGCTATTTTTGATGTTAATCGTCTCGGACAGTCTGAGCCAATGGCTTTGCAACATGATGTCGAGAGCTACAGAAAAAGAGCAGATGCATTTGGATTTCATGCTATTGTTATTGACGGCCACAACATTGAAGAGATAGTACAGGCTTTTGACGAAGCAGCAGCAACTAAAGGAAAACCAACTGCCATCATTGCCAAAACCTTCAAAGGTCATGGACTGGATGGGGTGGCTGATCATGAAAATTGCCTTGGAAAACCTTTAGGTGACGAGGCAGCTAGCATTGTTAAGAATATTGAAGAGCGTATAGCTAGCAGCAATGTTCCTGCCCCAATTGCTGAGTCTCCGGTTGAAGATGCCCCAGTCGTTAGCATTACAAGCATTCGTCTATCTTCAGCACCGATTTACAAAAAAGGTGAGACAGTTGCCACTCGGGTTGCTTACGGTACTGCTTTGATGAAACTTGCACAGAACAACTCCCGGGTCATTGGCTTGGACGGTGATACAAAGAATTCTACTTATTCTGAAAAGATCAAGAAGGTTTCCACTGATATTTACATTGAATGCTACATTGCCGAACAAAATTTAGTTGGAGTTGCTATTGGTGCAGCTTGTCGTAACCGAACTGTTGCATTCTGTTCTACTTTTGCTGCATTTTTCACCCGCGCTTTTGATCAGCTCAGAATGGGTGCCATTTCTCAGACAAACATCAACTGTATCGGATCACATGCTGGTGTGAGTATTGGTGAAGATGGGCCGAGTCAAATGGCGCTTGAAGATTTGGCTATGTTTAGGACTATCCCTGGTTGCACTGTATTCTATCCCAGTGATGCTATGAGCTGCGAACGAGCCTGTGAACTGGCAGCCAACACAAGAGGTATTTGTTTCATTAGGACATCTAGGCCAGCCACCGTTGTTATTTATGATAACGAAGAACAATTCCAAGTGGGTAGAGCCAAGGTAGTCCGAGAGAACCCTGGTGACAAGGTTGTCCTTATTGGAGCGGGTATAACTATGCACAAAGGTCTGAAGGCGGCTGATACCCTGGCCAGTAATGGCATCCATAGGTGTGTCATCGATCCTTTCACCATTAAACCCTTGGATGCCAACACCATTCGAGCTCATGCTCTGCGGGTTGGTGGCAAGATACTCACTGTTGAAGATCATTATCCAGAGGGTGGTATTGGTGAAGCAGTAGCTTCTGCCCTGTCGACTGATACAAACATTACTGTCAAACGTCTAGCAGTCAATGAGGTTCCACGATCTGGTCCCCCTGAGGCCCTTCTTGAGAAGTACGGTATTAGCGCAAATTGTATAGTCAAGGCCGTTTACAATTTACTCCAATGATTCCTTAGCACTCAGTTCATTTGTTTTTGAAGTTTAAATTCTTTCTTGATTCTTTTAGCATTTATGTATATACAGCATCATCATCCTAATAGAATTCTTTTCGCATGATTGAGTTTATTTGACTCTATTTTGACAACACTGTTTGTCTTAGGAAGTTAGCATACATGCTTGTGATATTTTAGAACTAGATTCTTTTGACATTTTGGTGAAGGCTGAAAATTGATGTGCTCTCATAGGAGAATACATTCTCCTATGAGAATGTATATCTCAGGAGATAATAGCCTCCCCCAAAATAGGTTAAGTAAAAAAATAAAATTTATTTTACGTTGATTAAAACGCAAAAAAAATATGTCGGACAACCTTAATGACTTATTAATAGTGCAAAAGTTAATCACGAAAAATATAGAAATAGCGAAATATATCCCGGAGTACAATGGTCAATCAGATATTGACGAATTTAATATCCAATTGACCCGGTTTGTACAACTAACAAAAACAGACCTAGGAGCGTTAATCGACATGCTCCTACTACTATTAAAAGGTCAGGCCTTAAGCCTTCCTAAAACAGACACAACATACCATAGGCAATAACGCCAACTTGCCAATAAATACGGTTGATAACTTGTTAAAAGCATTCAAAGATAGGTTTCTAGACACCAGTTCCATAAACAAATTAAAACAAGGAACAGTGATCTTTTACTTTTCACAGAATATAAGTGAATACCTTGATAATATACGCATTTCAGTAGAGGCAAAATACGGAAGTGGTTCGGGGCAACTGTATGAAAAAGTCATACTAAATACCTTTTTGCAAGGGCTACCCCCAAAACTATATAGAGTGGTAATGTCCAAAAATATTCAGACGTTGGATCTTGCAGGTCAGGAGGTAGAGCGATTGATCTAAGTTGATACGATGGTCGCTAATCATAGTAAAGCAAAAATAAATAGCCTAGGTAATTCAAACGCGAACCTAAACTTCAAGGGAGATCAGCAATCCCCCAATTTATTTTCAAGTTATAACTCCACTGTGCCCCGAACACATGAAACACCCAAACTCACTAAGCACAAAACATTACATTTTAAGATTATCTAAAAGCACAACTGCGGCAACAATCCTAAAATAATAAGCTGCGATATTTGTAATAGTGCTGTCCATATTGCGAGAGAGTGCCTGACTCTGATTTACGAATAATCTCAAAAAGCACTTCTACCCCACTATCAAAGGTAGCTCTTCAGTCCTGCGCTGTAAGAACTGGCTAATAATTGGCCCGAGTGGTCAAAGGATGCGAACCTTTCGTCCAATAAATTCTATTAAATATTTCTGATGATTCAAGGTTTCACACGGCTCTTACCATTTAAACTTACTTAGAAATTTTGTGCATAGTATTTTTTTTGTTACTAATTATCTTAGCGAAATTGGAACGACTAGCGTCGTTGTTTGACTGAAGCTAGAATGCAATTTCTCTTTTTTCTGATTAAGAATTTAGACTCTTGGAAGCGGTATTTAACTCAATTAGGGGAATTTTAATTTCTGTCTAAATCATCTTTAGAAGGAAAGCATCTTGTATTTTAAATATATCGCATTTTGCTCCCGGTACAATTATAAATTATTGCTCAGATATCATAAATATTTTTGCAGTTTACATAATAACTTTAGCGATTCTAAACAGAAAAATAAAATATATATTAAAAAATTGAATTTTTTGGTCTGAAACTATAGTCAATCCTACATCGGGTAGTTAGAACCTAACCAAAAATAAAACTAATTTTAAAATTTTAAGGTATTTTTCTAGCTTGAATTGAAATATTCGAACTATTGCTCGGATACCATGGATATTTTTGCAGTTTACACAAGCTGCAAAGAACGCACAGGCTGATCTTTGTAAATTGAGAAAAATTTGGTTGAAAAGTCAGCTAGAGATGCTTTCGCAAAACTTCATAGTAATATCCAAAAGAAATGTTGCATGTTTAGTGAAAAGCTTCCAATGTATGGACCAGCAACTGTGGAACAGTTTACAGATGTAATGGGAAATCTTATACATCACTGTGAATATATGGAGGCATAATTGTCCTTTACTTAGTTTCAGCTTAAATTCGATGATCGAGCCTATATGTAATACTAACTACATCCAGTGACTATGACGTCATTGATCAATATTGTATATAAAAAATTAAGTTTTTCGTAAAAAATGTTTAATTAAAAAAAAATTAAGTGCAAAAGGCGCTCGATCTAGAGATTTCCTTTAAAATGAGCTATTGAACAACTCTCTACGATGTTCCAGTGCCAAGCTATCTCTGGAAACAAAAGAGAAAAAATATCCCATTTGTGGAGAATAACGTGGTTAAAGTCAATTTTCTTGATTTTCAAGCCAATATATTTCCCTTGTTGTTCAAGCTAAATGACAGAAAGTTTCCTATGCAGGGGTTTCGGACAAGGCAGTTCTAATGGTGTACTTTTGTTTTGATCTGACTGCTTTTTTAGGAGCTATGAGTTTTTTTATTTCTTAACATTGGACGTGATCGTCTCTTACTAGGTTGCTAGCTACCGCTGCAACCCAGATTCTAATGGTGAACTTTTTGTTTTGATCTGACTCCTTTTTTAGGAGTTATGGGTTTTTATTTTTCTTAATATTGGACGTGATCGTCTCTTACTAGGTTGCTAGCTGCCGCTGCAACCCGGATTAAAAAATTATTATCATATCATATATGTAACCTTTATTTTATAAGTCTTCGATAGTCTTATGGTAAGCATGCCCACTTGTTACGTGGGAGAGAGGGATTCGATTCCCCGTCGGGGAGAACTTTCAATATGTTGAATTAAAAACACTATCTTTTCAATTTAAAATTTAAAAAAGAAACTTGTTTATTTACATTCTAGCTAAAATAATGAAGATAATATGAATGAACCACAGTGTTCAGTTTCTTTGGACTTGAGTTTGTTTTTTAACTATAAATACAAACAGGAAAAAGCTTACGGCTTTTTCTTCTTTTAAATAGTATAAGAGACGAAACTCAAACAATCAAGTAGCTAACTAAGTCCAATGTATGGAATGGTTTGTTATTTCAGTGATCGTCTTTTAATGTAAATTTGATCTGAATATTTTTTCAGGAGTTATGGGTTACTTTAGTATTTACTATAGGGCATGATCGTCTCCTACTAGGTTGCTAGCTACCGCTGCAACCCGGATGATTACAAACAGGAAAAAGCCTACGGCTTTTTCTTCTTTGAAATAGTAAGAGACTAGCCTCAAATAATCAAGTAGCGAACTAAATCCAATGTATGTGATTGGTTTTTATTCCAATGATCGTCTTTTATTGGGAAATTTTAATATATTGACCTTAAATATAACTGTACTAGACTATACTATACGTAAGTGGCCTATAAAAATTTAGTATAGGCAAGAGGTTGTTCTTTATTATATCTTTGTCAGATCTAGTTTCAGCGCATTTTTCAATAGTTGTCTTGTACTTTTCAGGACAGCTTGTTCTACAACACAGAGTATTTTTTACCAAAGATTCAGTAGAACTAAAAGAACTGTTTA
This sequence comes from Artemia sp. Qi Xiang Cuo, assembly GCF_049724085.1. Lineage (NCBI taxonomy): Eukaryota > Metazoa > Arthropoda > Branchiopoda > Anostraca > Artemiidae > Artemia > Artemia sp. Qi Xiang Cuo. The sequence continues at coordinate 783,525 of NC_142811.1, forward strand.
AAACACAGTTAGAAATACTTTTTTCTTGAGGATGTGTTCTAGGAATTTGTTCTTAATCATTAGTCTTACAAAGACATATACTAATAACACCAACAGGTTCGTTTTCGCCATAATTGAAAAACATTGCTTTTCCTTCGCTGTTGATAGGTATATCAACTATCTATATCTATTACTGCTACATAAACTGCAATTACTCCTTCCAAAATTAATAGACGAATTTTCTAAGAAGTACGCCTCCGTATATTAACTGTGTTGTCAAATATTTTCCATTGCATCTATAAACTGATCCAATGTTGCCAGTCCATACCTTAGAAGCTTTGACAACATTTCTTTTGGATATTACTATGAAGTTTGCCCAGAGCATTTCGAGCCGACTTTTCAACAGTATCCGCTCTTTCAAAGAGAATTTTAATCTGTAATTTTGAATACTTTTCGTGATCCTGGTTTTTGTGTGGTACTGTTTTTTTTTTAATTACGTATAACTCACTTAGAAGGCATCTTATTACTATTTTAATTATCCTATTATAATTTTCTCGTATCAAGTACCAATAACCTACCAAATATAGAACAAATTTTTAAATTAAGTATTTTGTTCGTTTGAATGAAAAGATTAAAATTATTGCTCAGATATCATAAATATTTTTGCAGTTTACATATAACTTTAGCGATTCTAAAGTAAGACATTCTATAAAAGCTTTTTATTCATTCTTTATTATAATCTTTTAATGTATTTTGAAAATAAGGCAAATTTTCTCCGGCTCGTAACTTTTGATGGACATTCAATTCAATTCAATTTATTTATAGCCTGTCAAAACAAAAAAGGGCGCTGATCCCCTAAATGACAGATTACATACGGGGAGAAAAGAGAAAAGAGAAGAAAACTTATACACTGAACAAAAATAAGTAGTTTTTACAATCCTAATAGTCATAGATATAACCACAAATCATATATCATAATCACAAGATAATCAAGACATAAATCAAAAGACATAAAAAATCATAACACAATCATAAAAATCATAAGAATAAAGAGGACCAATCATGATTTAGTTTAATGGCTGAAGATTTAAAATCTTTTACTCTTTTATCAATAATTGTCTTTGGAAAAATGAGCTTCCTTCTACAACTAAAAAAAGAGTTACTGGGACAAGAAAGAGTTACTAGTGCAAGGGGGCATATGTAAAAGGAATTTAGCAAATTTAAAATAAATGATGAAACTTGATGAAACATATATCTAAAATCAGCATAAGAAGCCAATTCTTTTGATTTATCTTTTGATATTAAAATTCTGTTCTTTAGAATTTCGGTTGCTATTGAGACGAGTAGCTCTTACTATACAGTTCGTTACCACGAACTGATTGATTATATTTTTTAGTATTGGACGTGATTGTTTCTTACTAGGTTGCTGGCTACCGCTGCAACCCGGATACCACTGCAACCATGATATGTCATATAGTGACTCAGTATTTCAGTGCATATGGGCTAGAGGTGGTTCTTTATTGTAATGTTTGGATCTACTTCGTCTTATTAATTTCTTTTTTCAACTTATTCTATCTCCATAAGCGCCGCAAATGTCAAAAATCCACTAGTTTTGCTAATATTTTGACGTAGATTACTATAATCATTCCCATGATCTAAGTGTATAAGAGTTTTTCCTTCCCATTTAGTAGCATGTTCTTTGTACTCCTGATGTCAAAATCATCTGTAGATATGCTTCTGGCTTTTGATGAAGAATTCAGGATCAGTGTATCAACGACTCATAAATCAATCTTCCATGAGTTTAAGAGTAATATTTTGCAGCAGTTACTAAGTAGATATTCTTGATAGCTTTTGAAACAAGTATAGTAAGATTATTTCCTTCTGGAAGATATTTCCTTATTTTATTATTCTGGAAGATATTTCCTTATTTCCTTCTGGAAGATATTCTGGATGAAAAAAAGGAGCATGTGTATTTCTTTCAAAATCCCTTTCTTCCTTTCTTCCTGCAATTCTTCCTTTATGTGCCTTAACTTAATGTAATATAAGAAATGAATAGACGTAGACTGTTCTACCCTTTTAACTATAAGTAACTGTAATTACAGGCGTTTACAACAATGAGAGTTACTCAGCTGTGTTAAGCTCTGGCCAAACTTTGATTTAGGATAAATGCTCAAAGATAGTAGTTGATAATATTTTAAATTATTAAAAAAAACATCTTATATCCCACATTTATTATTGTGAAGCTTCATTTCACTAGAACTATACATATTGCTCATTATTCTTTCTTCTTCTTTTTTTCTTCTTCTTTTGTATCAAACAATAAATAGGAAATTCGGTTCTTGCTTTTCTTGTTTGCCAAATATTTACTTCGCCTCCTACCTTGAAGTCGGAACACAAAATATTAAAATAATATTATTTCATTGATAGCACCTCTTATTGGAATTACTGAAAAAGTAATGGAAAATCTTATACATCACTGTGAATATATGGAGGCATAATTGTCCTTTAATTAGTTTCAGCTTAAATTCGATGATCGAGCCTTTATGTACTGACTTTCATCCAACGACTATGACGTCTTTGATCAATATTGTATATAAAAAATTAAGTTTTTCGTAAAAAATGATTAATTTTTTTTTAAAAATTAAGTACGAATGGCACTAGATCTAGAGATTTCCTTTAAAATGAGCCATTAAACAACTCTGCGATGCTCCAGTGCCAAGCTATCTGTGGAAGAGAAAGACAGAAAAAAAATATGCCGTTTGTGGAGAATAACGTGGTTAAAGTAAATTTTCTTGATTTTCAAGCCAATATATTTTCTTTGTTAGTCAAGCCAAAGGGCAGTAAATTTCCTATATAGGGGTTTCAGACAAGGCAGTTCTAATGGTGTACTTTTTGTTTTGATCTGACTCTTTTTTTAGGAGCTAGGGGTTTTTATATTTCTTAAAATTGGACGTGATCGTCTCTTACTAGGTTGCTAGCTACCGCTGCAACCCGGATTGATAGCTACCGCTGCATCCCGGATTGTACTATATCATTACAAAGAGGAAAATGCCTACGGCTTTTTCTTCTTTGAAATAGTAAGAGACGAACCTCAAGTAACTACCCCTGGAACCACCATATATCAGTTACTATGGATGAGAGATCGTTCTTTACTGTAAATCCTTTATGTAAACTTTACTAACCTATACTATAGTCAAGTGGTCTATAAAATTTAGCATAGGCAAGAGGTCTTTCTTTATTATAAACTATATTATTTTCAAGGATATCAAAAAGAATTTGACATAATTCAATATCCGTCGGATAGAGCTTGCAGATATCAGAGTGACATTGCCAAGTAACCTGCTGTTATATCAGGTAGTATGGGATAGAGATCGTTCTTTACTGTAATATCAGTTACTATGGGCCAGAGATCGTTCTTTACTGTAACCATGTATCAGTTACTATGGGCCAGAGATCGTTCTTTACTGTAACAAACCTAAAACAATCAAGCAGCTAACTAACTCCAATGTATGCAAGGGTTTATTATTCCAAGTCTATTAATGTAATTATGATTAATTAGATTAGGTAGATAATACCAAAGCAAACAAATTACTTGTTTGGGTCTTAAATTATAATCTTATTTTAGCTGCTATGTGCTGGAAGTTTGTTCTTTACTTTAATCTATAACTGATTCGCTGTCATACATCATGTCGAAGGCTGCAAGTCTGTCGGGGTAGTTTTCGTGAGTGGTCACGTAGACTAGTGAACATTTAAATTCAGTAAAGTCTTTGCAGACAAATGCATCTATTGTCTTTCTAATTTGGTCTAGGGTTAGATTTCTAAATAGTTCACCATTCCGTTGCCGAAAAATAGAGAAACCCAAACTTTTTAGGGGTTTTGCCATTTCTATTTAGATAGTTCAGAACTTTGAGAAAATTCGTTAAGAACCTTTTTTTCAGGATAAAAATATTTATGTGATTGACATCATTTTATATAACTCAGCATTATTGTAATGATGTTGTCAAACTTGTCACACTTATGAGGAAAAATTGAAAATTTTCAAATATGGAGAAGTACATTAAATTGCTTAAAGAGCAAAAAACTGGTAATTGCAAAAATATTTTTACATATTTTGACAAGGGATTACAACAATTTCAAAACCTTAAAATAGAAAACCAAAAGTATGAAGCTTAGTAGAAATCATTGTTAGAAATCTTAGAGACCATAAACTGAATGGTATATTTATATTAGAAGTTACCACAGTCCTGTGGAGATGGACTTCTCTTTCAGCTAAGAAGGATTTGAGTTCAAATCACGCTGTGGTAACGATCGATCTTAACTGATACTTCTTTACGAGTGTAACTGTCGTGTTGATTCTTTTCCATTTCTACAGCAGGTGCTATTGGTTCACTTTACTTGCAGGGTTCAGAGCTCTGTAGTTCTGCACCTTCTCTTGAACATTCAGTTGTTTTGGGTCCATTTATTTTTTAATGGCCCAAGAAGCTGTTATTGGCCTATAAAATGTAGTTTAGGGAAGAGGTCGGTCTTTATTATACATTATATAGGCATAACATAACCCATACCCAGTAGTTTTCAATCGTAGCTTATTTTATCTGGTTTTTGATAAAATAAGCTTTCTTCTGGAATCTTCTGTGATTATACAGAAGATATTTACTTTATACTTTTGTCCTTAGAATATTTTGATTTCCTTTCATCCTTTGCCTAATTAATTGCACAATACACTAGATGTAGCAATTTGCTTCAAAATTAAATATAAACTGAACCATTAACCATTAATAATAACCCGGTTACAAACAGGAAAAAGCCTACTGCTTTTTCTTCTTTCAAATAGTAAGAGACGAACCTCAAACAATCAAGTGGCTAACTAGTTCCAATGTACACAATGGTTTGATATTCCAATGATAGTCTTTTAATGTCTTTTCAACACATTGTAAATAGTAACCTTTGATTGCTGTAAGCATCATCTATATAAGGGTTTCTTATAACACTTCAGTTACTATGGACTGAAGATCGTTCTTTAATATACTAGCTACCGCTGCAACCTGGATATAGTTATGAGAGGCAGCAGGGCCGTGTGATCCAAGGTGCTGGTGTTGGCCACCAGTTTCGTCAGAGGTGTGGGTTCAAATCTTACCGCTGGTATACGATTATGATTTATATGTACAAAAATCAAATATCTTTGAAAAGACTGCAGTATGAAAAGACATCAAAAATGCAGTTTTTTTAGGAACAATTTATTTTCTCTTAGAAATAATTTATTTTAGTTACTAAAGATTTCTAACCCAATTAATTTCCTTTAAAATGAGCCATTGAACAACTCTCTACGATGTTCCAGTGCCAAGCTATCTGTGGAAAAGAAAGAAAAAAAGAAAAAAAAATAATCCGTTTGTGGAGAATAACGTGGTTAAAGTCAATTTTCTTGATTTTCAAGCCAATATATTTCCCTTGCTGTTCAAGCCAAATGACAGAAAGTTTCCTATACAGGGGTTTCGGACATGACGGTTCTAATGGTGTACTTTTTGTTTTGATCTGACTCCTTTTTTTAGGAACTATGGGTTTTTATATTTCTTAACATTGGACGTGATTGTCTCTTACTAGGTTGCTAGCTACCGCTGCAACCCGGAAATTTTCATATAACTTCAGTTACTATGGACTAAAGTTCGTTCCTTCTTGTAACAGTATCGATCCTTTATGTAACTACAACCCGGATTATATAAAAAAAAACTAATTGACGAATACCATTTATGATGAACTATATCGGTCCTTTATGTAAGTTGCTAGCTACCACTGCAACCCAGATGATAAACTGATTACAAACAGGAAAAAGCCTACGGCTTTTTCTTCTTTGAAATAGTAAGAGACGAACCTCAAAAAATCAAGTAGCTAACTAATTCCAATGTATGCAATTGTTTGTTATTCCAATGATTGTCTTTTAATGTAAACATCAAAAATGTAGTTTTTAGTGGAAAAATTTCTTTTCTCTTAAAAATAATTTATTTTAGTTACAAAAGATTGTTAACTCAATTAATTTCCTTTAAAATGAGCCATTGAACAACTCTCTACGATGTTCAAGTGCCAAGCTTTCTGTGCAAAAGAAAAAAGAAAAAAAAAGAAAAAAAAATATCCCGCTTAGGCAGAATGTTGTAGTAGCTGCCACTTTTCTTGATTTTCAAGCCAATATATTTCCCTTGCTGTTCAAGCCAAGGGACAGAAAATTTCCTATACAAGGGCTTAGGACAAGGCGGTTCTAATGGTGTACATTTTGTTTTGATCTGACTCCTTTTTTAGGAGTTACGGGTTTTTATATTTCTTAACATTGGAAGTGATCGTCTCTTACTAGGTTGCTAGCTATCGCTGCAACCCGGATAACAAACAGAAAAAATCCTACGGCTTTTTCTTATTTGGAATAGTATGAGACGAACCTCACAGAATCAGGCAGCAAACTAAGTCCAATATATGCAATGGTCGTATGTTCTAATGATCGTCTTTTAATGAAAATGTCTTGACTTTAAATATAAATGTACAAGCCTATGCTGTAGTTAATTTGCCTATGTTGTAGTTAAGTTGCCTATAGGCAAGAGTTCGTTCCTTATTATAAAAATACCATGGATATTTTTGCAGTTTACCAAGCTGCAAAGAACGCGTGAGAACAAAATTAAAAATTATATTCAGAAGTCCAAAAAGATGGCAACAATGCAGGCTGATCTTTGTAAATTGAGAAAAATTTTACGAATTTTTTACCAGGATTACGAAAAATATTCAAAATCAAAGATTAAAATTATCTCTGAAAGAATGGATTTTGTTGAAAAGTCGGCAAGAGATGCTTTCGCAAAACTTCATAGTAATATCCAAAAGAATGTTGCATGTTTAATGAAAAGCTTCCAAGGTATGGACCGGCAACTGTGGCACAGTTTAAAGATGTAATGGTAAATCTTATACATCACTGTGAATATATGGAGGCATAATTGTCCTTTACTTAGTTTCAGCTTAAATTCGATGATCGAGCCTTTATGTACTAACTATATTCAACGACTATGACGTCATTGATCAATATTGTGTATAAAAAATTAAGTTTCTCGTAAAAAATAATTAATTAAAAAAAATAAGTACGAATGGCACTAGATCTAGAGATTTCCATTAAAATGAGCCATTAAACAACTCTCTACGATGTTCCAGTGCCAAGCTATCTGTGGAAGATATGCTATATTATTTTATTGGTACTAAATTGTACTAAATTTCCTTTAAAATGAGCCATTAAACAACTCTCTACGATGTTCCAGTGCCAAGCTATCTGTGGAAGAGAAAGAAAGAAAAAAAATATGCCGTTTAAGCAGAATGTTGTAGTAATCGCCACTTTTCTTGATTTTCAATCCAATATATTTCCCTTGCTGTTCAAGCCAAATAACAGAAAGTTTACTATATAAGGGTTTTGGACAAGGCAGTTCTAATGGTGTACTTTTTGTATTGATTTGACTTTTTGTTTAGGAGTTATGGGTTTTTATATTTCTTAACATTGGACGTGATACATAATGTACTTTAATATAAACTTTACCAACCTATACTATAGTTAAGTAGCCTATAAAATTTAGTATAGGCAAGAGGTCGTTCTTCATTATAATCCACTGACTACTAGTTCATTTTCATTTCGCCAAGGTTTAAACAATTTTAAAAGATCTCCATAGTAAGCACTTTTCTTCTCGTCAGTTTCAAATGGGTTTACCTTTCTGTGCTGTATGATATACGGTTTAAAAAGCCTTTTTCTGAGGTAGAAGGACCCGTCAGTTAACATCATATTATCATCAGTACCATTACGCTCCCGTTCATACCAAGACAATAACTGAAAAAGACTGATATTTTCCATATGTTCCGGTCTTTTAGGGTAGATATCAATAGCCCAATGGGCAATGTACAAATCACTACTCTGTGGATTGTTTTTAGCAAGCTTTTCAAGCTCCTCATACCTTCTCAGTGTCCTCTTCACCTCGCTCTTTTTCGCAAGGTCAATATATCTAAATTTCCTAGAAATACTATACAATTTAGTACCAAGAAGCCTATCAGCAGCTTCAACTGCTCCAACTTGACGGGTTTTTATGGACTTCAACAAGTAGGACATAGTTCGTTGACCAAGACTTTTGCATGCATTATTTACTTTCTCCCACATTACTTCTATTTCGACAATCTCTGCTTTAGTCATAGAATCAGTAATTTAATACGGTAATTTAGAGCCCAAATGGCCAATATATTGAACATCAATGTTTGCTTGATTAGCAATAAGTAACGCAGGAGAATAGTCATTTATATAACGCTCGTCATCTCTTCGAAGCAGATGATATATTCTTTTTCTTGGCTTTTTACGGTTGGTACCATGAGCCAAGCCGTCAAGGATGTCATATAATTCTGTTCGTTCCTTTGTAGGACGAGGAAAGCCAAACTTACAATACGTAATCCATCTTCCTCTTTTTCTCTTATATTTTCTTTGACAGTATTTATTACAGTGGTGCACTTGATGATCTTTGACCAGCTTGTGAAGAGTTGGACTAGTCTATCTATTTGGTATTTCACAACTTATAATACTATTGATATACTGAATCACTTCAGACTCTCTTGATTTCCCAATAATAGGAGCATCTTCAATCCACAATACACAATGTACATGAGGCGCACCTTGTTTCTGATACTCGATACGCCAGAAATGATCCTTAATTTTACCAAACAAAGGATTTGTCTTTGAACAAATTAGCTCATTAAATATAGGTGTTCATTTTTTGTCAAAGTGCATGGAAACTGCAACTGGATCTAGACACGTCAACTCTGCTGGGGTCATTTTTGCTACACCAGGTAAGTTCTTATGGACAGTCCGTAAATAGTCAATAAATTCAGGAGAGTACCACTCAGCAAATGAAACTGTCAGAAACAAAGTCGGTGGACCTAATTGCTCAATCATTGACTTTACTTTATAGGAAAGAGATTGAAAATACTGCTGAGATCCTCTGATTTTTGATTGAACAGAAAACAAAGTCGCTTCCATCTCTCCATCACGGGAATGAAGCCTGTCTATAAATTAACGAGCATTTTGATTTGGTTTCACAGTCCGCAACATATGACCGACGCTATTACACATGTAAGAGAATTCTTGCAATTGGAAGCTGTGAAAAAGAAACTGTTTGTCAAGATGAAACTTAGTATGTCTCCTAAGAAGCCTTGATTTAAAATATTCTGCATTTTTAATCCGAAATGGTCTTGCCTTGTCACGCAAGCCATATTTGCTTTTCGGGAAAAGATTTGGAAACACTTTTAGATCAAGTTCTTCCTGAAATAAGTCTTTGCTCTCACCTTTTAGTTTCTTGATTTGAAATTGGTCAGTACCAAGATCTTTCATCTGCTTAAAATCTTCAATGAAGTCTTTTGGAACCTCTGAATTGAGAGGCTGGACAGAAAAATGTTCAACCAATGAAGATTTTGCGCTTTCTGTCAGTTTCTGAAGGATTGCAGCTTCCGGTATTTCAGGTAAATTATCAACACCAATCGCTTTTTCAGCAAGACGTGCTTCAAGTATTTTATTTAAATCTTCTAGGGTGTATGCACGTATTGTTTTATAGAGACTGTTGTTCTCTCTTAACTACAACAGTGCTTCATGGAATTTTCTCAGATCTATTAGTGCAGTCCAAACATTCTTGTTGTAAGTAGGCTGACCATTGACAATGACTACAAAACTATCAATGTTAAGATGTTTTTCAGGCTGAATATCTGCATTTGCTTGCACATCAACAGGTAGATATACTATTCTCCCCTTAAGAGCGTCAACAAGTTCTGTTCTAGGTCTCTTCAATGCAGTTACCTGCCCTAATCTGACGATCGTAAGAGAAGGCATTACAAATCGAATCATTGCCATTTCAAAATTATTTAAACACTTTATACATTCCGGTGTACAGTCTATATGTAGGTTATTTAATACTGATCGGACATTCTCCTCACTTTTCAACATTTTCCCAGCACAGTAATCACAGACAGAGAATAAATCTATGAAATCCTCTTTCCAACCTGTACAATGAATTAGCTGTTCTCTGTCATCTTTGGGTATGTCCTGTTGTAGGTGTTCTAAAATCGTGGCCATCATTACATCAAAACCTTTCTTATTTGAAAGGGATTTTAGACTCTTCAATTGGTATTTTGTCTTTATCTGCTCGCAACTGTCACAATGCATTGTGGGGTATACATCCCTGATGTTAGCTACCTTATCGAGGCTCTTACCAAATAATTTTATTATTGTATTTTCATCCACAAAAACTCTAAAATTGCTGTCACCGTAGATGAAGTCTTGACTATTATTACGACAGAGTCTACTTGACACTTCTTCTATATAATGACTTAGTTCCTTGCATAAGCCCTCGACATATAACTGATTAATATGTTGTATAGTCTTAGATTTTGATACTGCCTTATATACGCTATTAATGAAACAGTTCAAGACAGGAAAATGTGGAAAACCACTTTGTCAGTTGAAAATTTTAATGCTATATTATTTTAAAGGATATCAAAAAGAATTTGACATAATTCAACATCCGTCGGATAGAGCTTGCAGATATTACGGTGACATTGCCAAGTAACCTGCTGCCCAATTTTTGGTTTTGAATGTTTACTCAGATTGTTATAGGTGACTTCAGCCATCATAATTTCCTTGTCAGATCTAGATTTAGAGCATTTTTCAATAGTTGTCTCGTACTTTTCAGGACAGTTTGTTCTACTACACAGAGAATTTTTTGCCAAATATTCAGTAGAACTAAAAGAACTGTTTAAAACACAGTTAGAAATGCTTTTTTCTTGAGTCGGTGTTCCAGGAATTTGTTCTAAATCATTAGTCTTACAAACACATATACTAATAACCCTAACAGGCTCGTTTTCGCCATAATTGAAAAACATTGCTGTTCCTTCGCTGTTGATAGGTATGCTTGTATATATATTTTTATTGCTGCTACATAAACTGCAACTGCTCCTTCCAAAATTAATATACGAATTTTCTAAGAAGTACGCCTCCGTATATTCACTGTGTTGTCGAACATTTTCCATTGCATCTATAAACTGTTCTGCAGTTGCCAATCCATACCTTGGAAGCTTTTCATTAAACTGACAACATTTCTTTTGGATATTACTATGAAGCTTTGCCAAAGCATTTCTAGCCGACTTTTCAACAGCCTCCTTTTTTCAAAGAGAATTTTAATCTGTAATTTTGAATACTTTTCGTGATCCTGGTAAAACATGCGTAAAATGTTTCTCAATTTACGAAGATCATTCTGCATTTTTGCCATCTTCTTGTATTTCTGAATGTAATTTTTCCCTTTGTCCTTATGCGTTCTTCGGTACAACCTCGCAGAGAATTTAAGTTTTTCATTATAGATTTTGTCACCCCAGTATCTACCCATTATTTTGGTAGCAACTTTTTTCTTATATATTTTTCGGTAATCTTCATCATTGTGATAACGCTCCTTGATCTTTTGTCTATCCTGCTCAATTGTTGCTTCTCTATAAAGTTTATCATTGTGATAACGCTACTAGATCTTTTGTCTAGCCTGCTCAATTCTGGTTTCTCTGTAATCTTTATCATTATCATACCGTTCCTTGCTCTTTTGTCTAGCCTGCTCAATTCTTGCTTCTCTATAAAGTTTATCATTTTGATAACGCTCCTTGATCTTTTGTTTGGCTGTCTCAATTTTTACTTCTCGATACACCTGGACGGTTGAATACCTTTGCTTTTCTTTTTTCTTATATTTGATTCGGTAATCTTCATCATTGTGATAAAGCTCCTTGATCTTTTGTTTGGCAGTCTCAATTTTCGCATGTCTATAATCTTCATCAATGTGATAACACATCTTGCTGTTTTGTTTGATTACTTCTTGATACGCCTGGTCGGTTGAATACCTTTGCTTTTTTCTTTTCAAGTTACTATCTCTGTTTTTTTTATGTAGTACTGTTTTTTTAACTTACGTATAGCTTGCTTTGATCTAACCATTATCTAATTATGAATGAGAACATTTACAGTTTTGACGCTTCTTATATAGTAATTATGACGTCACGGCGTAATGATTTTTTTCATTACGTCATGGCGCAATGGTATTATTTCATGACGTCTTCAGAAACCACAATATAATGTCCTGTTTTCTATTCACGTCATAGCTCTAATATAAAACTATGACGACATTCATTATTTATCTAGTAGGGTTTCAGACAAGGTGGTTCTAATGTTGTACTTTTGTTTTGATCTGACTCTATTTTTAGGAGTTCTGGGTTCTTATATTTCTTAGCATTGGACTGATCTCTTACTAGGTTGCTAGCTACTGCTGCAACCCAGATTCACATATATATTATTTATGAGAGGCAGCCTGGCCGAGTGGTCCAAGGCACTGGTGTTAGCCACCAGTCTCTTCGGAGGCGTGGGTTCAAATCTTACCGCTGGTATTATGTTTGAAATACTGCTGTGTGAAAACACATCAAAAATTTAGTTTTTCGTGGAAAAATTTATTCTCTTTTAGAAATAATTTATTTTAGTTACAAAATATTTTTAACCCAATTAATTTCCTTTAAAATGAGTCATTGAACAGCTCTCTACGATGTTCCAGTGCCAAGCTATCTCTGGATACAAAGAAAAAAGAAAAAAAGAAAAAAAAATATCCTGTTTAGGCAGAATGTTGTAGTAGCTGCCACTTTTCTTGATTTTCAAGCCAATATATTTTCCTTGCTGTTCAAGCCAAGGGACAGAAAGTTTCCTATACAGGGGTTTCGGACAAGGCGGTTCTAATGGTGTACTTTTGAATTTGATCTGACTCCTTTGTTAGGAACTATGGGTTTTTATATTTCTTAACATTGGACGTGATTGTCTCTTACTAGGTTGCTAGCTACCGCTGCAACCCGGATTGCTAGCTACCGCTGCAACCCGGATAAAAAAAATCAAATATCTTTGAAAAGACTGCAGTATGAAAAGACATCAAAAATGCAGTTTTTAATTGAAAAATTTATTCTCTCTTATAAATAAATTATTTTAGTTACAAAAGATTTTTAACCCAACTAATTTCCTTTAAAATGAGCTTTTGAACAACTCTCTACGATGTTCCAGTGCCAAGCTGTCTGTGGAAAACAATAAAGAAAAAAAGAAAAAAGAAAAAAATATGCCGTTTAGGCAGAATATTGTAGTAGCCGCCACTTTTCTTGATTTTCAAGCCAATATATTTCCCTTGCTGTTCAAGCCAAGGGACAGAAAGTTTCCTGTACAGGGTTTTCGGACAAGGCGGTTCTAATGGTGTACTTTTTGCACATAGCTCCTTTTTTAGGAGCTATGTGTTTTTATATTTCTTAACATTGGACGTGATCGTCTCTTACTATGTTGATAGCTACGGCTACAACCCGGATTTTCATGAACGTTATTGATCCTTTATGTAACAAACAGGAAAAATCCTACGGCTTTTTCTTCTTTTAAATAGTAAGAGACGAAACTAAAAAAATCAAGTAGCTAACTAAGTCTAATGTATGGAATGGTATGTTATTTCAGTGATCGTCTTTTAATGTAATCTCTTACTAGGTTGCTAGCTACCGCTGCAACCTGTATGTACAAAAATCAAATATCTTTGAAAAGACTGCAGCATGAAAAGACATCAAAAATGCAGCTTTTGGTGGAAACATTTATTCTCTTTCAGAAATAATTCATTTTAGTTACTAAAGATTTTTAACCCAATTAATTTCCTTTAAAATGAGCTATTGAACAACTCTCTACGATGTTCCAGTGCCAAGCTATCTGTGGAAAAGAAAGAAAAAAAGAAAGAAAAAAAATATTCTGTTTGTGGAGAATAACGTGATTAAAGTCAATTTTCTTGATTTTCAAGCCAATATTTTTCCCTTTCTGTTCAAGCCAAATGACAGAAAGTTTCCTATTCAGAGGACTCGGACAAGGCGGTTCTAATGGTGTACTTTTTGTTTTGATCTGACTCCTTTTTTAGGAGCTATTGGTTTTTATATTTCTTAACATTGTACGTGATAGTCTCTTACTAGGTTGCTAGCTACCGCTGCAACCCGGACTATTACGTTAAAAATGTTAAAATTGGTTCTTTACTACAATTTTGTTTTGATCTGAATCTTTTTTCAGAAGATATAGTTTATATTAGTTTTTACTATGGGGCATTATCGTCTCTAACTAGGTTTCAAGCTACTGTTGCAACCCGGATTTGGTTAGAATGCTGTAGTAGCTGCCACTTTTCTTGATTTTAGAGCCAATATATTTCCCTTGCTGTTCAAGCCAAGGACTGGTATGTTCTTTATTCGGTTTCAAAATCTCCACAGCCATGGTATTTTATTTCATGACGTCATGGCGTAATGATATTATTTCATGACGTCATGGCGTAATGATATTATTTCATGACGTCTTCAGAAATAACAAAATAATGTCGTGTTTTTCTATTCACGTCATAGCTCTAATAAAACTATGACGAGATTCATTATTTATCTAGTACCGTTTCAGACAAAGTGGTTCTAATGATATACTTTTGTTTTGATCTGACACTATTTTTAGGAGATCGTCTCTTACTAGGTTGCTAGCTACTGCTGCAACCCGGATTCACATATATAGTAGTTATGACAGGCAGCGTGGCCGAGTGGTCCACGGCGCTGTTGTTAGCCACCAGTCTCTTTGGAGGCGTGGGTTCAAATCTTACCGCTGGTATTTAATATAGATTTACAACGAACTGTTTGATCACTTCAAAAATCAAATATCTTTGAAAAGACTGCAGTATGAAAAGACATCAAAAATACAGTTTTTCTGTTGAAAAAAAAGAAACCTGTTTTTTTCCAAACTATCTGTGGAAAAAAAAGAAAGAAAAAAGAAAGAAAATAATATGCCATTTAGGCAGAAGGTTGTAGTAGCCGCCACTTTTCTTGATTTTCAAGCCAATATATTTCCCTTGATGTTCAAGCCAAGGGACAGAAAGTTTCCTATACAGAAGTTTCAGACAAGGCGGTTCTAATGGTGTACTTTTTGTTTTGATCTGACTCTTTTTTTAGGAGTTACGGGTTTTTATAATTCTTAACATTGGACGTGATCGTCTCTTACTAGGCTGCTAGCTACCGCTGGGTTGCTAGATGTACTAGGTTTCTAGATGTCGTTCTTTACTATAAATATTTTAAAAATAATTTGTTTTGATTAGAAAAGGTTTTTAACACCATTAATTTTTTTTAAAATTAGCCATTGAACAACTCTCCACAATTTTCCAGGGCCAAGCTATCTATGGAATATAAAGTTTTAACATAGCTTTACCACGAACTTTTTGATTGCTTCAAAAATCTAATATCTTTGAAAAGAATGCAGTATGAAAAGACGTGATCTCTCTTACTATGTTTCTAGCTACCGCTACATCCCCGATTTCCTATAAACTGTTTGAAAGCAACCCGGAAAAATCACAAACAGGAAAAAGCCTATGGCGTTTTCTTATTTGGAATAGTAAGAGACAAACCTTTGAAGAGTCAGGCATCAAACTAAGTCTAATATGTCCCATGGTTTGTTCTTTTTTAGGTTTATGATACCGATGAAAATTACATAATCGCCATTTATTTTCCAGTGGACATTGGCTAGATGTCGTTCTTTACTATAAATATAAAAAAAAAAAAAATTTTAATTACAAAAGATTTTTAACCCCATTGATTCCTCTCCACGATTTTCCAGAGAGTTGTGTAATGGCTCATTTTAAAGGAAATTAATTGTGTTAAAAATGTTTTGTAACTAAAATAAATTTTTTCTAAAAGAGAACAAATTTTCCACTAAAAACTGCATTTTTGATGTCATTATTATAATAATCTGCTATGCAAGCGGTATCAACCAGTTCGTGGTAACAAACATTTTAGTAAGAGCGAGTCGTCTCAATAGTAACCGAAACTCTAAAAAACGAAATTTTGTTACCAATAGATACCTCAAAAGAATAAAATTCTTATGCTGATTTTAGATACCTAAATTTCATCAAGTTTAGTCTTACCCATCAAAAGCTACGGGTTTGAAATATGCCTTATTTTCGAAAAAAGGGAAAGAAAGATAATGCCAGAAGAAAGATCACGGATGCGCGTTTGTTTTTTTCACCAGGGGTTAGTGTATGGACCAAGTGGTCCTAGAATGTTTCAAGAGGACTCATTCAAACGGAAATTAAAAGTTCTAGTGCCTTTTAACTTTTTTTTAATATCACTTTTTAAAAAAACTGTATTTTTGATGTCTTTTCATACTGCAGTCTTTTCAAAGCTAGTTGATTTTTGAGGCAATCAAACATTTCGTGGTAACAAACTGTATAGTAAGAACGACTCGTCTCAATAGTAACCGAAACTTTTAAAAACGGAATTTTGAAGCCAATAGATACATCAAAAGAATGGGATTCTTATGATTATTTTAAATATGTAAATTTCAACAAGTTTAGCAGTAGCCAACAGAAGTTACAAGCCTGGTAAAATTTGCCTTATTTTTGAAAAAAAGGGAAAACACAAAAATGTGGTTTGTTATAAGTTCAGGGTCACTAAAGTTATAATGTAAAGTGATTAGATTAAAAGACGATCGGATCATTGGAATAACAAACCATTCCATACGTTGGAATTAGTTATTTATTTGAATGTTTGAGGTCCGTCCCTTACTATTTCAATTAAGAAAAAGCCGTAGCCTTTTTTCTGTTAGTAGTTAGGTTATTATTAATGGTTAATGGTTTATAATAAAGAACGACCACTTGCTTATACTAAATTTCATAGGCCACTTAAGTATTGTATAGGCTAGTACCGTTATATTTAAGGTCAATATATTAAAATTTTCCATTAAAAGGCGATCATTGGATTGCCTATATTAAATTTTATAGGCCACTTAACTATAGTATAGGTTAGTAATATATCCGGGTTGCAGCGGAAGCTAGCAACCTAATTGGGTTAAAAATCTTTTGTAACTAAAATAGATTATTTCTAAAAGAGGAAAAATTTTTCCATCAAAAACTGCATTTTTGATGTCTTTTCATTCTGCATTCTTTTCAAAGATATTTGATTTTTGTACATAAATCATAATCGTATACCAGCGGTAAGATTTGAACTCACGCCTCTGAAGAGACTGGTGGCTAACACCAGCGCCTTGAACCACTCGGCTACGCTGCCTCTCATAACTATATATGTGAATCCGGGTTGCAGCAGTAGCTAGCAACCTAGTAAGAGACGATCAGTCCGATGCTAAGAAATATAAAAACCCAGAACTCCTAAAAATAGAGTCAGATCAAATCAGAGGCAACGCTGTGGCGTTGCCTATAGTAAAGGCCATACGGCTGCAATGTTTTATTATTTTTTTTCCCAGAGGCACTTCATACAAAAGGTGTCATCGTAACTTCATACAAAAGGGGTCGTAGAAACTGCAAAGGGGGCTCATTCGATTGGAAATCGAGAGTTCTAGAGCCCTTTTTAATAGTCGAAAATGATTGGAGGGCAACTAGCCCCCTCCCCCCCCTCGACGCCCATCATTCCCCCAAACACATCCAATCAAAATTTTGAGGTAGCCATTTTGTTCAGCGTAGTTGATTTCCAGATAGAAAATATATTTTTGAGGAGGACACTACCCCACAGCCCTAAGGGCAAGAGTTTTAAGTTATGCCCTGGGGACATTTAAGGTTTTTATAGAAGGCGTTGTCGTAGAAACGTCAAAACAGGTTCATTCGATTGGAAATTCAAAGGGCTAGTGCCCTTTTTAATAGTCGAAAGTGATTGGAGGGCAACTAGCCCCCCTCCCCCACGCCCATTATTTCCCCAAACACATCCAATCAAAATTTTGAGATAGTCATTTTGTTCAGCGTAGTTGATTTCCAAAGAGAAAATATGTTTTTGAGGAGGAAACTCCTCCACAACCCTCAGGGCAAGGGTTTTAAGTTATGCCCTGGGGGCATAAAAGGTTTTTATAGAAGGCGTTGTCGTAAAAACGTCAAAAAAGGCTCATTCGATTGGAAATTCAAAGGGATAGTGCCCTTACTAATAGTAGAAAGTGATTGGAGGGCAGCTAGCCCCTCCCCCCCCCCACGGTCATCATTCCCCCTAACACATCCAATCAAGATTTTGAGATAGCCATTTTGTTCAGCGTAGTTGATTTCCATATACAAAATATATTTTTTAGGAGGACAATCCCCCACAACCCTCAGGGCAAGGGTTTTAAGTTAAGCCCTGGGGATATAAAAGGTTTTTATAGAAGGCGTTGTTGTAGAGACTTAAAAAAAAGTTCATTCGATTACAAATTCAAAGGGCTAGTGCCCTTTTTAATAGTCGAAAGTGATTGGAGGGCAGCTACCCCCTCCCCCCAACGCCCATCATTCCCCCAAACACATCCAATCAAAATTTTGAGATAGCCATTTTGTTCAGCGTAGTTTATTTACAGATAGAAAATATATTTTTGAGGAGGACACTCCCCCACAGCCCTTAGGGCAAGGGTTGTCAGTTATGCCCTGGGGCATATAAAGTTTTTATAGAGGACGTTGTCATAGAAACTTCAAAAAAGGCTCATTTGATTGGAAATTCAAAGGGTCAGTGTCTTTTTTAATAATCAAAAGTGATTGGAGGGCAACTAGCCCCCTCCCCTCCACGCCCTTCATTCCCCCAAACACATCCAATCAAAATTTTGAGATAGCCATTTTGTTCCGTGTAGTTGATTTTCAGAAAGGAAATATATTTTAGAGGAGGACTTTCCCCCACACCCCTCAGGGCAAGAGTTTTAAGTTATACCCTGGGGCATATAAGGTGTTTATAGAAAGCACTGTCGTAGAAACTTCAAAAACGGCTTATTCGATTTTAAATTTAAATGGCTAGTACCTTTTTAATAGTCAACAATGATTTGAGGGCAACTAACCTCCCTCTCACGCCCATCTTTTCCCAAAACATATCAAATAAAAAATTGGAGACAGCTATTTTAATAAACGTAGTTTGAATCGAATAAAATAACTACAAACAAGAGTTTAGGTATCGCCTCACTGCAGAAGCCTAAAACCCTGAACGAGCAGAAATTAAAATTAACCATCTTACAAACATAAAGATAACCGGTGCAAACATAAATAAATGAATAAATCTTATATAGGTTCAATATTTTTTATCATTTTCCCCCCAGAGCTGCTTTATATGCAAGGGTTAAAAACAGGGCCATATCCAGGATTTTTGTTCAGGGGGGTTTTACTAATTTTTGACTTTTTTTTTGGGGGGGGGGGGTTACTAATTTTTGTCTCAGTTTTCAACTAATTTTACTGATTTTTACCTAGGTTTTACTAATTTTCGACTTATTTTCGAGTCGGTCAAAAATTTCGGGGGGGGGGGGGTGGTTCAAACTGGGTAAACCCCCCCCTGGATACGGCCTTGGTTAAAAATACCATTTTGTTAAAAATAGTTGAAAGGTTAAGTAACAAAACTCTGACGTCGACAAAACCCCCCAGGGCCCGGGGGCAGGAAGGGACTCTCTTATAAACTTCAGAAAGGGCTCATTTGATTGGAAATTGGAAGTTCTAATCCAGCTCTTAAGAGTCAAAATTGATCGAAGGGCAAATAAACCCCCCCCCACGCCCTTTTTCCCCACCCCTTCCTTTGAACTTATTCTGTTTATACCTGAAGGCCCAATGAGAGTAAGAATGTTTTGGTATTAACACACACCTATTAGGCATCTGGTCTCCTCCTTAACAAGGAAAGAAACAGAGAGTGTAAGGCAGTGGCGGATCCAGGGGAGGGGCGAGGGGGCGCCTCCCCCCCCCCCCTCTAACGTAGTCTAAAGAAATGTAATTTACTTAATTAACGCAAGATTGCGTTAATTAAATTTGCTTTTTTTTCAATCCATTTATTGTTGTCAATCGCTGTCCACATGTTATGCAAGCTGTCTATTGTTCATATATAAGGTTTTTATCAAAGAGGTAATTGTATAGACTTTGAAAAAAGCCTCATTCTATTTGAATTGAAAGTTCTAGATCCGTTTTTTAAAGTCAAGAATAATCGGACCGTAAGCAACCCCCCCCCATTCCATAAAAAATTGAAACTTGTTGCAATAAAAAACTAACAAAAATTAATTAAAAAAAATTTTCTAACAATAATTTTTTCGAAGAAAAGAAAAGGCCATTTTAAACTTAAGCTCAGGAGATAAAAATACCTGTTCAAATTCAAACTCAAAACGACCAGAAATTACTATTAAAGAATAAATGAAACCCAAAACGAACAGAAATTAAAAAAACAATCATAGCAAAAAACACACAACAAGTAGTAATATAAATGAATAAATAGATCTTAAAGCGAGTAATGCTTAGATTGAATATGAAAATCAAGCTTAAAACGAAAAAAAATAGTTTGCTATTAAATTATAAATGAAACTTAAAACGAACAGAAATTAAATAAACAATCAATGCGAACAAACATACAATATATATATATATATTATTGTAAATGAATAAATAAATCTTAAAACGAGTGAAACTTAAACTGAATATGCAAATCAATATTTGAATCGAATAAAAATAACTACAAACAAGAGTTTGGGTATCGCCTCCCTGCAGAAGCCTAAAACCTACTGCGTCATTGGCGCTTTAGTAAAAACGAATTATATTACAAATGTTTTCTTTTTTACTTAATATTGAAGATAAATATTAAAATTACAGTAAAATTTTGAACTGATGAGCTTTTAGCAATTAATATAATTATACATAAAACATTGAGCTTAATTTTTAATTCTTTCCAAGATTGGTCAAGACCAAAATAGTTTCACTACAAAAAAAATTTGGATACTGCCCCCTTCTTTAATTGTAATAACCTAAGGTCTTCTGCGTCATTGTCGCTTCATTGAAAACGACTTGCTTGTATATTGAAGATTTATTATTTTCCAGTTCTTACAGCATTGAAAATGAAAATAAAAATTACAGTGAAAAAAAAATCTTTAACTGATGGATCTTTCCACAATTAATATTATTATATATCTAATATTGAATTTGATTTTGTTTATACTTTCCAAGACTGTTCAATGCTTATAGTTTTCAGTTAGGCGTCAATGATGCAGTAGGTTTTAGGCTTCTGCAGTGAGGCGATACCCAAACTCTTGTTTGTAGTTATTTTTATTCGATTCAAACTTGATTTGCATATTTAAATTTAAGTTTCACTTGTTTTAAGATTTATTTATTCATTTACATTAATATCTATTTTATGTTTATTCGTATTGGTTGTTTATTTAATTTCTGTTCGTTTTAAGTTTCATTTATACTTTAATAGCAAACTATTTTTTTTTTCGTTTTAAGCTTAATTTCATATTCAATCCAAGCATTACTAGCTTTAAGATCTCTTTATTCATTTATATTATTACTTGTTGTGTGTTTTTGCTATGATTTTTTATTTAATTTCAGTTCGTTTTGGGTTTTATTTATTCTTTAATAGTAATTTCTGGTCGTTTTGAGTTTTAATTTTAACAGGTATTTGTATCTCCTGAGCTTAAGTTTAAAATGGCCTTTACTTTTATCTAAAAACCTATTTTTTGGAAAGTTTTTTTAATTAATTACAGTAAAGATCGAACCCCAGCCCATAGTAACATTATATTAAAAGACGATCATTAGAAGACAAAACCATTGCATACATTGGACTCAGTTAGCTGTCTGATTCTTTGAAATTCATCTCTTACTACTCCAAAGAAGAAAAGCCGTAGGCTTTTTCTGTTTGTAATCAGGGTTTACATCCGGGTTGCAGTGGTAGCTAGCAACCTAGTAAGAGACGATCACGTCCAATGTTAAGAATGCAACCCACATTTTTTTCTACAGATAGCTTGGCACTGGAACACCGTAGAGAGTTGTTCAATTGCTCAAATTAAAGGAAATTAATGCGGTTAAAAATCTTTTGTAACTTAAACAAATTATTTTTAAAACAGAATATACTATCTTGCCCCACTAGATGGGGGATGGCATAATCGCCAGGGTTGAAACTATTATGCTCGGAAGATCATTGAAAAGATCATGACGGTAGTGCCCTTCTGTTATTAAAGTTTTTTATTATTCTCATAATTAGTGATCACGTAGGTATGCCGAGTTGGATTTGGTATTTATAATCTGTTGAACCTAAACCCGCCTTTTATTAAAAATTAATTAAAAAACTTTTTCCAAAAAATAAATTTTTAAAAGAAAAGTAAACAACTCCGTTAAACAAAAAATGAGCAAAAATAAAATCAAATAATCTATCAAGCGTGAAACTACCACAAAAAAGCATCGATGAATAAATTAAACTCAAAACGAACAGAAATTACAATAAATAACCGAGTCAAACTGAAAACGAGCAGAAATCAACATAAGTTGGGCTCAAAACCCCTATGCCTTCCCAAGGCCAGAACATAATTTGCACTCTACTGAAAAAAATATTTTTTTTTTACTTTTATAACTTAAATAAATCAATTAATTTTGAGATAGCCATTTTGTTCCGTGTAGTTGATTTTCAGAAAGGAAATATATTTTAGAGGAGGACTTTCCCCCACAACCCTCAAGACAAGGGTTTTAAGTTATACCCTGGGGCATATAAGGTGTTTATAGAAGGCAGTGTCGTAGAAACTTCAAAAACGGCTTATTCGATTTGAAATTCAAAGGGCTAGTGCCCTTTTAACAGTCGACAGTGATTTGAGGGCAACTAACCTCCCTCTCACGCCCATCTTTTCCCCAAACACATCCAATCAAAATTTTGAGACAGCCATTTTATTAAACGTAGTTTGAATCGAATAAAATAACTACAAACAAGAGTTTAGGTATCGCCTCACTGCAGAAGCCTAAAACCCTGAACGAGCAGAAATTAACCATCTTACAAACATAAAGATAACCGGTGCAAACATAAATAAATGAATAAATCTTATATAGGTTCAATATTTTTTATCATTTTCCCCCCAGAGCTGCTTTATATGCAAGGGTTAAAAACAGGGCCATATCCAGGATTTTTGTTCAGGGGGGTTTTACTAATTTTTGACTTTTTTTGGGGGGGGGGGGTTACTAATTTTTGACTCAGTTTTTAACTAATTTTACTGATTTTTACCTAGGTTTTACTAATTTTCGACTTATTTTCGAGTCGGTCAAAAATTTCGGGGGGGGGGGTGGTTCAAACTGGGTAAACCCCCCCCCTGGATACGGCCTTGGTTAAAAATACCATTTTGTTAAAAATAGTTGAAAGGTTAAGTAACAAAACTCTGACGTCGACAAAACCCCCCAGGGCCCGGGGGCAGGAAGGGACTCTCTTATAAACTTCAGAAAGGGCTCATTTGATTGGAAATTGGAAGTTCTAATCCAGCTCTTAAGAGTCAAAATTGATCGAAGGGCAAATAAACCCCCCCACGCCCTTTTTCCCCACCCCTTCTTTTGAACTAGTTCTGTTTATACCTGAAGCCCCAATGAGAGTTACAATGTTTTGGTATTAACACACACCTATTAGGCATCTGCTCTCCTCCCTAACAAGGAAAGAAACAGAGAGTGTAAGGCAGTGGCGGATCCAGGGGAGGGGCGAGGGGGCGCCTCCCCCCCCCCCCCCTAACGTAGTCTAAAGAAATGTAATTTAATTAATTAACGCAAGATTGCGTTAATTAAATTTGCTTTTTTTTCAATCCATTCATTGTTGTCAATCGCTGTCCACATGTTATGCAAGCTGTCTATTGTTAATATATAAGGTTTTTATCAAAGAGGTAATCGTATAGATTTTGAAAAAAGTCTCATTCGATTTGAATTGAAAGTTCTAGATCCGTTTTTTAAATTCAAGAATAATCGGACCGTAAGCAACCCCCCCCCATTCCATAAAAAATTGAAACTTTTTGAAATAAAAAACGAACAAAAATTAATTAAAAAAAATTTTAGAACAATAAGTTTTTCGAAGAAAAGAAAAGGCCATTTTAAACTTAAGCTCAGTATATAAAAATACCTGTTAAAATTCAAACTCAAAACGACCAGAAATTACTATTAAAGAATAAATGAAACCCAAAACGAACAGAAATTAAATAAACAGTCATAGCAAAAAACGCACAACAAGTAATAATATAAATGAATAAATAGATCTTAAAGCGAGTAATGCTTAGATTGAATATGAAAATCAAGCTTAAAACGAAAAAAAAGGCTTGCTATTAAAGTATAAATGAAACTTAAAACGAACAAAAATAAAATAAACAATCAATGCGAACAAACATATAATAAATATATATATATTAATGTAAATGAATAAATAAATCTTAAAACGAGTGAAACTTAAATTGAATATGCAAATCAAGTTTGAATTGAATAAAAATAACTACAAACAAGAGTTTGGGTATCGCCTCACTGCAGAAGCCTAAAACCTACTGCATCATTGGCGCTATAGTAAAAACGAATTATATTACAAATGTTTTCTTTTTTACTTAATATTGAAGATAAATATTAAAATTACAGTAAAATTTTGAACTGATGAGCTTTTAGCAATTAATATAATTATACATAAAACATTGAGCTTAATTTTTAATTCTTTCCAAGATTGTTCAAGACAAATATAGTTTCACTACAAACAAAATTTGGGTGCTGCCCCCTTCTTTTACTGTAAAGACCTAAAACCTACTGTGCCATTGGTGCTTCACTGAAAACGAATTACTCGTATACTACAAATTTTATTCTTTTCCAGTTCTTACAGCATTGAAAATGAAAATAAAATTACAGCGAAAACAAAATTTTGAACTGATGGATCTTTCAACAATTAATATCATTATATATCTAATATTGAATTTGATTTTGTTTATACTTTCCAAGACTGTTCAATGCTTATAGTTTTCAGTAAGGCGTCAATGATGCAGTAGGTTTTAGGCTTCTGCAGTGAGGCGATACCCAAACTCTTGTTTGTAGTTATTTTTATTCGATTCAATTTTGATTTGCATATTCAATTTAAGCTTCACTTGTTTTAAGATTTATTTATTCATTTACATTAATATCCATTGTATGTTTGTTCGCGTTGATTGTTTATTTGAATTCTGTTCGTTTTAAGTTTCATTTATACTTTAATAACAAACTATTTTTTTTTCGTTTTAAGCTTTATTTTCATATTCAATCCAAGCATTACTCGCTTTAAGATCTCTTTATTCATTTATATTATTACTTGTTGTGTGTTTTTGCTATGATTTTTTATTTAATTTCAGTTCGTTTTGGGTTTTATTTATTCTTTAATAGTAATTTCTGGTCGTTTTGAGTTTTAATTTTAACAGGTATTTGTATCTCCTGAGCTTAAGTTTAAAATGGCCTTTACTTTTCTCTAAAAACCTATTTTTTGGAAAGTTTTTTTAATTAATTACAGTAAAGATCGAACCCCAGCCCATAGTAACATTATATTAAAAGACGATCATTAGAAGACAAAACCATTGCATACATTGGACTCAGTTAGCTGTCTGATTCTTTGAAATTCGTCTCTTACTACTCCAAAGAAGAAAAGCCGTAGACTTTTTCTGTTTGTAATCAGGGTTTACATCCGGGTTGCAGTGGTAGCTAGCAACCTAGTAAGAGACGATCACGTCCAATGTTAAGAATGCAACCCACATTTTTTTTTCTACAGATAGCTTGGCACTGGAACACCGTAGAGAGTTGTTCAATTGCTCAAATTAAAGGAAATTAATGCGGTTAAAAATCTTTTGTAACTTAAACAAATTATTTTTAAAACAGAATATACTATCTTGCCCCACTAGATGGGGGATGGCATAATCGCCAGGGTTGAAACTATTATGCTCGGAAGATCATTGAAAAGATCATGACGGTAGTGCCCTTCTGTTATTAAAGTTTTTTATTATTCTCATAATTAGTGATCACGTAGGTATGCCGAGTTGGATTTGGTATTTATAATCTGTTGAACATAAACCCGCCTTTGATTAAACATTAATTAAAAAAATTTTTCCAAAAAATAAATTTTTCAAATAAAATTAAACAACTCCGTTAAAAAAAAAATGAGCAAATATAAAATCAAATAATCTATCAAGCGTGAAACTACCACAAAAAAGCATCGATGAATAAATTAAACTCAAAACGAACAGAAATTACAATAAATAACCGAGTCAAACTGAAAACGAGCAGAAATCAACATAAGTTGGGCTCAAAACCCCTATGCCTTCCCAAGGCCAGAACATAATTTGCACTCTACTGAAAAAAATATTTTTTTTTTACTTTTATAACTTAAATAAATCAATTAATATTCACATTTTCATTACTAAATATCAGTATATCTATATTAAACTGACAATACACATTCATTTGTATTATTTTCAGTAAATTGCAAATTATGTTCTGACCTTGGGAAGGCATAGGGGCTTTGAGCCCAACTTATTCTAATTTCTGATCGTTTTGAGTTTGACTCGGTTATTTATTGTAATTTCTGTTCGTTTTGGGTTTCATTTATTTATCGATGCTGATTTGTGGTGGTTTCACGCTTGGTAGATAATTGAATTTATTTTTGCTCATTTTTTGTTTAATGGGGTTCTTTACTTTTCTTTGAAGAACTTATTTTGTGGAAAAAGTTTTTTTAAATAATTTATGTTTGTTTTATATTGACACAGCCTTTTCGGGGAAAAAGAAAATAATAATTTTAATCTTTTCATTTTTTTTAAGACTTTATAGTTTGGCCTGCTATTTGTATGCTAAAGAAAAATTTTCAGCAATTTTTAACAACATACACACTTTTAATAATCTGGACGCAAATAGTAGTGTTTAATTTACTTTCATACCTCCTCTAGTTGACCTGAAATGAAAAACTTGATACTATTCGCAAAAAAATCCGTTTGCTTACTCTCATAACTTGGATACACTTACGCTATTTTGATTTGGTTAAATTTTAAGTGTAGAAGTAGCCCCAAAGTTTGAACATAATACCCTCATTCGTTCTTGGGATACTGCTGAGATGCCCTATTGGGAATTTGCATGTCACAGTGCATTTTGATTTAATCTTAAGGTAACATTTAGTTTTAAACATAATGGCCAATTGGGAGGGTGGGTGTGGGATGGGGATTAGTTGCCCTCCAATCACATTCGACCATTAAAAAGGGCATCAGCCCTTTCTATTTTCAATCGAATGAGCCTTTTTCGAAGTTCCTAGGACAACTCCTTCGGTACGGAGTGCCCTGGTCTAAACAACAACAAGGAAAAATAATGCATAATACCAACATCGATCTTTGCTATAAAATTTTCAATTCGTCCAATCCCGTCCGACTACTGATCAAGGAACTAAGGTTTTTAATTTTAAATTATAAAGGATCTTTTTGAGTGTCTATAACAACACTGCCTAAAAGCATCTTATATGCATCCAGGTCTTGACTTGCAACCCTTGCTTTAAGGGCTATGAGTTGGGCTGTCACCCCCTAAGACATCATTTCCATAACTTTTAACTACGTTTAACAAAATGGCTATCTCATAATTTTGATTGGATGTGTTTGGGGAAATGTTGGGCGTGAGAGGGGTAGTCGCTCTCCAATTACTTTCAACTATTAAAAAATGCACTAGCCCTTTCAATTTTTTACCAAATGAGCCCTTTTGAAGTTTCTACGACAACGCTTTCAATAAAAACCTTATATGCCCATAGGGCATAACTTAAAACCTTTGCCCTTGGGGCTCTGGGGGGTTTGTCATCCTTAAATACATAGTTTTCTGAACTTTCAACTACGTTGAACAAAATAGCTATCTCTAAACTTAAATTGAATGTTTTTTGGGGGAAATGGTGGGCGTGAGAGGGGGGTTAATTACTCTTCACGCACTTTCGACTATTAAAAAGGGCAATTTCAATTTCCAATCAAATGAGCCCTTTTTGAAATTTCTACATCAACTTTCTATATAAGCCTTATATGCCCCGAGGGCATAACTTACAACCCTTGCGCTGAGGGCTCTGTGGGGGTTATCATCCTCAAAGACCTAATTTCCAGAAATTTCAACTACGCTGAACAAAATGGCTATTTCAAAATTTTGATTGGATGTGTGTGGGAAAAAAATAGATGCGATATGGGGGTTGTCCGCCAGTTAAATTCGGCTGTTGAAAAGGGAACAAGCCCTTTCAATTTCCAATTTTATGAGCCCTTTTTGAAATTTCTACAACATCGCTTTCTATAAAAACCATATATGCCCCCAGGGCATAACTTATAACCCGTGCCCGGAGGGCTGTGGGGGGGGGGGGGTTGTCGTCCTTAAAGAACTAATTTCCAAAACTATTAACTAAGTTGAACAAAATTGATATCTAAAAATTTTTACTGGATGTGTTTGGGAAAATGGTGGGCGTGAGAGGAGGTTTAGTTGCCCTTCAATCACTTTCGACAGTTAAAAAGGGAACAAGCCCTTTCAATTTCCAATTTTATCAGCCCTTTTTGAAGTTTCTACAACATCACTTTCTATAAAACCATATATGCCCCCGGGATACGAATAGCACCCCGTGCCCTAAGGGCGGTGGGGGGGGAGTGGTTTTCAACCTAAAAGACCTAATTCCCAGAACTCTCAACTACGTTGAATAAAATGGCTATCTAAAATATTGATTGGATGTGTTTGAGGAAAAGGTGGGCGTGAAGGGGGGGGGCTAGTTGCCCTCAAATCACTTTCGACTATTATAAAGCGAACTAGCCCTTTGAATTTTCAATCGAATTAACCCTTTTTCAAGTTTCTACGACAAAGATTTCAATAAAAACCGTATATGCCATCAGGGCATAACTTATAACCCTTGCCCTGAAGACTGTGAGGGGATTGTCCTGCTCAATGGTATAATTTCCTGAACTTTAAACTGCGTGGAAGAAAATGGCTACCTCAAAATTTTGATTGGATGTGTTTGGGCAAATGGTGGGCCTTGAAGGGGTGTTAGTTGTCTTCCAATCACTTTCTACTATTAAAAAGGGCACTAGCCATTTCAATTTCCAATCGAATGAGCCCTTTTTGAAGTTTCTACGACAACGCGTTCTATTAAAACCTTATATGCCCCCAGGGCATTACTTACAACCCTTTCCCTGAGGGCTGTGGGGGGGGGGGGGTGTCATCCTCAAAGACCTAATTTCCAGAATTTAAAACTACGTTGAATAAAATAGTTATCTCAAAATTTTGATTAGATGTGTTTGGGAAAAAGGTGGGCATGAGAGGGGGTTAGTTGCCCTCCATTTGCTTTTGACTATTAAAAAGAGCACTAGCCCTTTGAATTTCCAATCGAATGAGCCTTTTTTTAATTTTCTACGACAATGCTTTATAAAAACCTTATATGCCCCCACGGCATAACTTACAACACTTGCCCTGAGGGCTGTGAGGGAGTATCCTCCTCAAAAACATAATTTCTATCTGGAAATCAACTACGCTGAAAAAAATGGCTATCTCAAAATTTTGATTGGTTGTGTTTGGGGAAATGGTGGGCGTGGAAGGGGTGTTAGTTGCCTTCCAATCACTTTCGACTATTAAAAAGGGCACAAGCCACTCCAATTTCCAATTTAATGAGACCTTTTTTGAAGTTTCTACGACAACTTCTTCGATACGAAGTGGCCTGCTCTAAAGGAAAAAAAATAATAAATAATATATTGTGCCAACATCGTTCTTATAAGTCCCCCTGGCATAACCTAAAATCCTTGCCCTAAGGGTTGTGGGGGAGTGTCCTCCTCAAAAACATATTTTCTATGTGGAAATCAACTACGCTGAACAAAATGGCTATTTCAAAATTTTGATTGGATGTGTTTGGGGAAATAGTGGGCGTGGAAGGGGTATTAGTTGACAATCAATCACTTTCGGCTATTAAAAAGGGCACAAGCCACTCCAATTTCCAATTGATTGAGACCTTTTTGAAGTTTCTACGACAACTTCTTCGATACTAAGTGGCCTGGTCTAAAGAAAAAAAAATAATAAATAATATATTGTGCCAACATCGTTCTTATAAGTCCCCCTGGCATAACCTAAAATCCGTGCCCTTAGGGTTGTGGGGGAGTGTCCTCCTCAAAACATATTTTCTATCTGGAAATCAACTACGCTGAACAAAATGGCTATTTCAAAATTTTGATTGGATGTGTTTGGGGAAATAGTGGGCGTGGAAGGGGTGTTAGTTGACTTCCAATCACTTTCGGCTATTAAAAAGGGTACTAGCCACTCCAATTTCCAATCAAATGAGCCTTTTTCGAAGTTTCTACGTCAGATCCTTCGATACGAAGTGCTCTGGTATGGAAAAAAAATATAATAATAATACATAGTGCCAACATCGTTCTTTACTTAGGCAGTGCGATTGCGCTTCCTATGATTAATGGACAATTGGGGCTCTTGACAAGGAAACGTGTTGAGAAAACAATTCTTACTTCAAAGTATGCGGACAAATTGTAGTTAACACGTTTTGAGGGTCCTTTTACAATATTTTACCCCCAATCCTCACCCCCCCCCCTAATTTGCAAATATATAAACCAAATTATATATTTTCCATATATTTACCATTCATCACTCATGTTTTAAATTAATATCCATAAATTGAATCAACACTGACGAAATCAAGAAACGGAAAAAAAAAATGGAAATATATAATTTGGGCTATATATTTGTATATATAGCCCAAACTTATTGTATATATAGCCAAATTATTTGTGTATATATATATATATATATATATATATATATATATATATATATATATATATATATATATATATATATATATATATATATATATATATATATATATATATATATATATATATATATATATATATATATATATATATATATACATACACACACACACGCGCACACGTATATATATATATACTATATATATATATATATATATATATATATATATATATATATATACATATATATATATATATATATATATATATATATATATATATATATATATATATATATATATATATATATGTATGTATATATATATATATATATATATATATATATATATATATATATATATATATATATATATATATATATATATATATATATATATATATATATATATATATATATATATATATATGCGAGCTACGACCATCTCATTGAAAACTGCCAGAACAGTCCCAGATGCTCTAGATGAGCTGGACCTCACACTAGTAACAAAGACACGCCATGCAACGAACACCCCAAATGCGTTTCTTGCGAAGGATCTCATGTCTGCTTCAGCCTAACATGCCCTAAATTAAGAGAGATTCTGAAAAGCAAGAGTAAACAATGAATAGGTCTCTTAAAGCTCTTCGTCTGAATATAAATGGTTGTCGCAATAAAGAAAAGGCCATAGACGATCTTCTCCAGATTTATGACGTAATGTTTATCCAGGAGCATATGCTTTCTGGACTGAATACAAACTTCCTAAACAGATCCCGGTCTCACGATGTCTTCATACAACCCGAAAGATCTACGGCAGGGCGTCCGTCCGGAGGCCTGGCAATATACGCTAGGAAGGCACTATCGGGTAAGCCGTCGATTAGAAGCAGTAATCTATTATGTGTCTCTGCTGAGGGAATCGAGTTCATCAAAGTATACATGCCCACTAACTACAACAATGCTGTCTCTCTAACGAAATTCTCAAAAGCAGCAGATGCCCTTCGACAACATTTGTAATCTCTTGAGCGCAGTGGGAGTAAGTAAGTAATAGATGGGGACCTCAACTGCGACCCTACAAA